>NC_134400.1:206744579-207044579 GCF_050003625.1 Haematobia irritans
TAGCTTGTTTCGTTCGGAAGTTAGCGTGATTTCAACAGACGGACGGACATGCTCAGATCGACTCAGAATTTCACCACGACCCAGAATATATATACTTTTATACTTAGAGCAATATTTCGATGTGTTACAAACGGAATGACAAAGTTAAATTACCCCCATCCTATGGTGGAGGGTATAAAAATTTACCCCAAAAATGTGTGTGTATTTATGGATTTTTAAATAACTTTAGATTTGGAACTCCATACAAATAGACTTTCATACCGTAGGTAGTCACAATTGATACATTGGTCTTACGGTTCGCTTGAATTAAAATTTTGGGCAATCGGGAGACTGTCCAAAATTGAGAGATATGCCAAATAGACCAGCATCGCTATAAGTATGGTTAGAGACCTTTATTTGGATTTATTACAAACGTGATGAAGGATCTATTATATCCTTATCTTATAAAGGAGGGTAAACAATTAACGAGTTGGGTACACTTTACCAAAGACAATAAACTTGAGGAAGATAGGAAATTGGCTTGCGTCATACCAAATGTTGCATTTACCATGTTAGTTCCATACATGTTTGTAATTTTTTTATTTATTTTTCGTTTTTATTTTTTAAATGAAAAACTTAATTTTCTTAATGAAACAATGTTGAATTTTAGGCTACAACAAAAAAATTACATTTTCCCCATTATGGAAATTTATTTCGTGCACTTAATTTATTTTTATTTGCATTTTAATGCTATGTCAATACTTGTCGTATACGCGTTTGCTTCGAGTATGAAACTAACACGGTAAATGGTTTGATCTCCTCAGTAGCCAATTTCCTATCTTCCTAGAGTTTATTGTCTTTGCACTTTACATCCATTGTTGTTGATATTTTTTTTGATTACCATATTGGACACAATCCCGTCTTCTATGGCATAAGATCTGACTGAAAATACATTTCTTTAACTTATTTCAATGGCGTTATTACTCAAAATTGGCATTTTTATTAATGCAAAAATAATATTAAAAACAAACAGCATCAGTTATACAACGATTTATGAATTTATTTTAGGATGAATGATAATGAGAAATTACCCTCTTGAAGTAAGTTAGAAAAATGTATTAAACTTCACTTTACGTACTCACAGATGTTGTACATCCAGATGTGAAATGAACAAATATACACCCAGAGAAGGAATATGATCACCTCAAACATGTTTTAAGAGAAAAATGTTATTTTTGGGTGATGACCATGTAACATGGTTTTCGCAACCATGTTATTTTTTCGGAAATCATGTATCTGATTTCGGCAAACAGGTTATATTTGAGGAGAAAAAAACATTTTAGTGACAAACATGTTATATGGTCAGCATACCAAAATAACATTTTGCTCTTGAAACATGTTTGAGGTGATCATATTCCTTCTCTACGTGTATTAACAATTTCTTGTAGAAACATAGCAGTTATAAACATCTTTTTGGCTAGTAGTTGTACCTTGTTTTATATTTTAAAGTTCCATAATGTGTTTCAAATAGTTTTGTATCAATTAACAATAAATCGGCAGTACATTTGTATTACTCTTTTTTAATAATAAAAATATATATATTAAAACCTACACTGCTACTTTTTTTATTTTTTCAAGGTCCTTTAAATAATTTGATGGTAAAAAACTTGTTGATGCACATACAGTGCTAAAAGAGAATAATAAGATATTTCCGTAGTAATAAATAAAGTGAAATATTAGATATTTAAGTCTTTGGAAATAACTCTCTTTCTAATATTTACAGCAAATTTCTTGAATCCTTATTTGTATATCAGGGCCGTATTATATTAACTTCGAAGACAAATGCGAAAGATCTAGTAGACAATGAAAAGCACAATTATAATAATTTAATTTCTAATGGTGTTAGACTTTATAAAACAAATAAAAAGAATAAAAGATTATCATTAAAAATGTGTTTTTGTCAATCTGCTACGAAATAAAAAATACTTGGGAAGAGGAAAAAGTCTTTTCGTATTGGGTCAATAGATATCATTCTCGTCTATGTCCAGTGCAAGCAATCCCAATGTGTCATACCATAATCTGTTGGAAAGGTGACATTTTGGGTTAGGTTAGGTTAGTCCTTGTGACAGTACGCTTACTTAGACTATTCAGTCCATTGTGGTACCACAGATGCTGAAAAAGATTATGATTGTAGCATGAAGATTAATGCATGATCGAATTTGACGCCGCAAAAAGTTATGCTGAGTATTTAGGGGTATTGGAAAGGAATCATCCACTATGAACTGCTTACGCCTGGTTATCAGAGGCTACACTTTACTGTCAACAATTGATGAGAATGAAGCAAGCCATCAGTATGACTCTGCACCACGTTCATAGTTGATAACATGGCACAACTTTGATCCAACGGACTTGGAATTAATTTGGCTTCAAGAGAATCCTGTGAAAATTAGTTGTTGCACTTATTCGCAGAGAAACCGCAAAAGTTTTACACTGATGGAATCATGTTTCTAGTACAATATAGTACTTTCAAAAATATAAAAAATTATAAAAATGGTTGAAGTTGGGTTAGAAATACGAAAAGACTATTTCGAATATCCAATATATTCCTATTTTATTTTTTTTAGTCATGATTGCTCTAAAGAATATATTGCCAAAAAACTACTCTCTGTTTTTTGTTGCAATTCTAAAGTCTTTTTTGTTAATGTAATGCCATCCCAGAAATATACAAAAATAAAATACATAGTTATAGTTATAGTTGTTGTTTTTTAACCTTAAAGTTTATAGGAGAGAATTGCTTTCTAAATAAAATTTTGGTTTAGCTAGTCTCCCAAAAACAAAGCTTCGAAATATTTAATGTAGATAGAATAAATTGTTTATTATAGAAAAAAATTAGTAAACATTATCATCACTAATTCCAGGTAATTTATTTATTTATAAACAAAGTCATCTAAAGCCAAATCATTAAAATATTGAATTAATTTACTTACTTACTGCGGTTATAAATGTTTTACATGCTCATAAAATATTCTCCTAGTACATGTCCATCGATGAGGAGATTATCCTTGTTTTTTATTTTTATTTTGTAACAAATTAACTAAATCAATTATATGGCTATCAACACTTGAGATTGAGTGCCATACATGAGTTTTAATGAATATTTAATGCAATTAATTTAAAATGCCATCATCAAAATTGTGAATAATTTGAATAGATATCTAAATTCCAGTTAGTAATCGAAAATTGAAAACGAATATTTTATATTTCGCACAACTATAATTGATGGTTATATATGGAATATACATCCAAAAGATAATGCTGTGTTCTATATAAAAGTAGATAAAAAGCAACTTAGAAGTTTTCCCAAATCATTACTTTTAATGCATATCGAAAAATGTTTTTCTAGAGAATATGCTTCGTTTCTTCTTCACAAGAAAATATTTCGCAATAATTTACAATTTTCTTTATTCTAACGGATATTAAACATAGCCATGACAAATAGAGTAATGGAAATATCCATTTCTTTGTTCGAAAAGTGTTTACATAGATGTGAAAACCCAAATTGAAAGAAAGAAATAAAATCTGAAATAGCATCACATTTGAAAAATTAATGCGGGACTAATTAAGCGAATGCTTACAAAGATGACAAGGTCCGCTTGCAAAAAGAAAATTTTATAATATACTGGTAGAGTGGATCGCTTAGTTATGGCTCGTGTTCAACGAAAATCAAAATGCAGTAATGATGAAATGGCTACAGATATGGATGTACCCTGTAAAAACAAGCTAAAGTAAAGCTTTATTAGTATCAAAACGCCCATGATCTTAAACATATCGTTCCGAGTGTAGCTCACCAAATTTTAAAATTGTTAATTTTTCGCCATTTTTTTTAAAGAATTTTGAATTTAATCTTTGGCATAATTTTATATATGGACATAACTTTTTTATGCATCGACGAAAGGTCGATATATCCATGGCCCAAAAGACAAACAGACCGACGGACATCCCCCAATCGATTAAGAATTTGGTTCTTAGACGAACGATACACCAAATGTTGGGACCTTTTTTTCAGTGTGCTATATGTCAATACACACACTTATTATGCTTTGTACAACAGTAGTAGTGAAGGAAAGTGAGAAAGGGGGAGAGAGAGGGAGAGAAATACAAAGAACTTCACCACCTTTAATATAACAAGAGACTTAATAATCTAGTGAGCCTGTCACAGTTACAGTTTGAACCGAACACCAATTTCGGAGTAGATTGAGACTTCTCTAAAACAGAGAGAGAGGGAGAGAATTTCACCACGTGTAATATCACAATAAACTGAATAGTTTAGTGAGCTTGAAATTATCTTTATGGTATAGAGTATAGCAAAATCGGTGAAGGGAGTGTATCTGTGACTATTCATTATCTAAAGTGTGGTTCAAAACAATAGCAAAAGCATTTTTAGCGATTAATTCGCATACAGTTTGAGTAAAAATGTTCTTTATAATACACTGAAAAAACAGTGAACCCATCAGGAAAGAAAATTTTAGTTAATTGTTGAAAAATTTGATTAATTGTAGAAAATTTTAACTAAACAGATGTCGCTCCGATTTCGCAAAAACAAGTAAAAAATTTTCGACAAATTTGAGAAGATTTATCAGAAAAATTATTATTTTTCACTTATTAAAGAAAATTTCGTAGTTTGAAGGAAAAAATTGGAGTTCAAAATTGCAAAAATGTCTTTAGTGCCATACGAAGTTCATGATGGACGCATTATTGGTAAAATTTACAAATATTAAGGAATTCTGAACTATTTTGTGGGAGACACGAATTTAGTTCATCTTTATACTTCAATTGTGTATAATTTTTTCTTCTGCTTTAGTTAAGTTAACTTACGTACGCAAACAATTGTTAATGGCATGGAAATTTTCTTAAAACGTAATAATTCCATGAACTAAAAGAGAATTAAATCAGCTTTAGTGAAATATAGGGTTCACTTTTTTTGAGTGTATGTAAATAAAGAAACCTAAAGACAACCCTAAATACTATAGAATTCAAGAAGTTTGGAATATCGTATATCAAATATCAAACTTATTTCAATAATTGATATAACAATAGTGAGAGATAAAATTACGTTGTTGTTTACAGTTTGTCTTTGTTAAATCATCCGTAGAATTCTTCGAAGCACTTCGTTTTCATGTGATCACGAAAGCTGAAATAGTATCAAAACTTGGTTATACATTATTTCTTGAAATATATATGCAATGCTAAAAATCATAGATGCTAATAGAGCTAAGGACAAAAACTTAACAATTCAAAAATTTTCTAAATAATATAAGATATTTAAAATATATGTGATTAGAGCTTAGTCATTTGAAACATATATTATAATTGCTGCTAACTACAATATAAAATCTTTTTTTATATAATACTTGCTTAGTAGATATATATTTTTATTTAAAAACAAGTTAAAATTATATATACTGTTAATTTTAGTTTTTGTTTCTTAAATATAAGTTAAATGTATTAGTAGTTATTACTTTACTTAACAATATATCAAACATTGCAGTATTTATATATTTTCATATCTTCTCACGTCAAATGTATTGAAAAAGAATTAAAAAGAAGGAGAGCTGTATTTCTTATTTTAAAAATATCAGCATACATTTGTAGTAGTTTTGAAGTACAAACTCGGCTATACAAATTTTTCATTTATTTCATAGATGTTCGAATTTAAAGACCTAAAAGCCTAATTAATTTACACCAAAAATATCATAGAAATAATAAGTTTGAAGCTTCTTTCAAATTTGTTTAGATCGAAACAAATGTACCTAAGCCGAAATATTATTTTATACCGATACAAAACTTATACGCATATATATTTCAATTAAGATCAATTTTATATATGTGGAAATTTTTAATTTAGAATTGGTGTGAGTGGGTGACAGACAGATAGAAGGAAATTGATCCTTATAGGTTTTACCAATGGGTTTGCAGCAGCATTATAAAATCTCGTTATTATGCCAAATTTTAAGAAGTTTGGCTTTGGCTTGGCTTTACAACCAAAGAATTTACTTTGTAAAACAACGAAGAACTAAAGAATTCTTTGAAACTTCGAAATTTTAAAGATGAACATACAGACAGTTGAACGGTCATGTAAAGTCCGAAAGGAGATTCTGAGCCGATTAGTCTTAGGTGTTAAATCAAAGTTAAATAATTGAAACGTGGTATTACACACAGAGAAGGAATATGAGCAAAATGTTATTTTTGGATGGTGACCATGTAACATGTTTATCGCAAAAATGTTGTTTTCTCGCCAAACATAACATGTTTTCCGAAAACAAATACATAATTTCCGAGAAAATAACATGTTTGCGATAAAAATGTTACATGATCCTCATCCAAAAATAATATTTTGCTCTTGAAACATGTTTGAGATGATCATATTCCTTCTCTGGGTGTACCAATTCAATAAACCAAGTTATTGATTTTATTGCGACTGACCCCAATTTTTTTACTTTTCAAGTAATATCCCTGGGATTCTATTTTAAAAATAGTTTACTTAAGAAAAAATTTAAGTAAAATAAAACGCCGTTAATCAGTTATTCAAGTTCTTGTTGCATTATTTAACTTTGGAAGTACAGCTAATCCATTTTGATAAAAATAGAAAAAAATAATCATTTTACAAAAAGGCAATAAAAATGTTACTAAAAAGTACTAATTTTTTTATTGAAGCTAAACCCGAGTAGTCCACGTCGACGGCGAATTACTAGTAAATCACTGTGATTATCGATTATTACGTGTGAACTTCTCTTACTCTCCAGTTGAAGTTTCTTTCTTTTTTTGTTCTCGCTCTCGTAAAATCGTTAAACGAGCATAATTAAATACCCTGCAAACATTTTCTATCGAAAGTGTATCGAAGTAGTTTCGCCGCGGAAGATAAAACTTTTGCAGGTGATATCATCTTCTTATCGAATTAGGGTTTCCGTTCGGGAACAAATGTCCCACTACGCGATAGTGTTATCGGGGAATCGAACCAGTGACTAAAAGTAGTTAGAAAAGCGATAGTTATTTTTTACAAAATAAAAATGATGATCGGATGCACCGAGCATTGAACTCGGAACCTTTCGTTTTCAAGTCAGAGGCTCTCCCTCTGTGCCACCCACGCTATGCCTGTGCCCAATTAGCTATGCCGATGTATGGAGTCTATATTTAGATTTTTGATCGCTGTTAGAGTCGAATTTGTTTCGAAACGGAAACACCCCACGCGATAGTTGTTTTTATTATTGCTGTGCTTAAGATTTTACTACCAGAAAACTTCCTGGCGATCCGAAATAGTGACATCTTAGCGAAAGACGATAAAACTATCACCCAAATGTTGGCAGGGTACTGTTTATTTATAAAAAGAAAAAGAAGCAATAGTGAATTCACCTTGTACAAGACTCAAAATGTAAATAAAGTTTTTTTGTAAAGTAAAGAGCAAACATAAAACAGCTGACTACTCTATTTCGGTAGACAGAAAAAAGTCGTAGTGATATTAGTTTTGCGTATTGGTGCTGCTGCCACAGTTTAGCTGAAGTTGTTCATAACATTGGGATCGGTTGAAGAAATCGCTTTGTACAGTATCTGTATCAAGTGAGTGAGTAAGACCCGGCAAGTGTTTGGTCAAGCACTAGCTCTGTAAAGGAACTGTGATTGATGTAGTAGATCTTTTTGTATTCGAATTATCAAATCATTTTGAAATCAATCGTTGTAATAGAATGTCAGTAATCGAATAATCATATTACTCGATTACAACCAAAGAATTCATTCACTTTGTGATTTAAGCTGAACAGTAATTGGATAAAAATAACAACGAGTGTACCTTTTTTTATTAAACATTTCAAAAAAAAAAACAATATAATTATATTATTATTTCCATAAAAGAAATCGAGGATTACAAAATAGTTACGTATATATGAAAAATTTAACCAAGAAAAAGTTATTATTTAAAAATGTTGCGAAATCTGATTTTGAATATATCTCAATGTCTGGAAAAAAAACTCAAATTTCAAGTATTCGACAATCGGTATTACAATTTATGATATAGTATTTAAAGTATTTGAGTTCGCTTACTTATTTCATATGATATATGTAAACCATGAAATGATATTTCGTCATGTTAAAGTATTCGAATAACGATTACTTAAATACTTTATGTTATGAAGTCAATGATAAAGTAAACATATGATAAGAGTCGATAAATTTTCAAATAGGCAAAGACGACACGAACATTTTTTACGTCACGTTTTCGTAGAATACTTCGTGACAGAACACCATACATAACATGGGTCTTTGCAAAAATGAGCCGCAAAAAATGTTTCGGGTGGCCTTGACCTTAAATTTAGGTCATTGCATAATGAGATAATCAATGTATAACTGATGCTGATTAAAAGTCAAGTCGTTTCTTTTTGCTCATATTCAATGGATGGGTGCATTGTTTCAATTGTCGGTGGGTTATGAACTCTGTATATGTTTTTGTTTCTTTCGGAGATATCCAATTAGGCCACGTTAATTTCATGTCCTTCTTTTTGGGGTGGGTAGATTTCAAATTTAGACCGTTCCCTAAGGTCAAACATGATAGTTGTTATGCTAATTGAGATATTTTTGTTTTTTTTTTTAGCTTGAGGAGAGGGATAGAGCCGTTGCATGGTGGTGGTAGTGGTTGTGGTGGTTATGATTATGTCGAAGTGCGTAGAATATCAGATGATAACCGCTGGAACGACGCCAAAAGCTATAGAAAGCAGGATACCTGTACCATTTTTACAAAAAGAAAACTAATTGCGGCAGACACGTGATATTATGTATAACAAATATCACATGGTCGTCTTTGGTTAAGCTGAATTTTTTTGGTTTGCTTTGCGTGTGTACTTACTTTTAATGTATTCATTTATGCTTTGTGGTTGGCGTGACAAGCGTTTCATATACATGTATATATATACCAAAAAATCCTTTTTGTGTTTGGTTTTCGTAGAACAAAAATGAAATTATCTGTCTTGCACGCCTGGTCCATCTGATGTGTCAGAATGGGTACAAGTGCCTCCAGCTGCGTTTATGTTTTATAAATCTATGCGTTGATGAACTGAGTGATCCCAGCATGCAGCATGCTGCAAGCTGAGTGTCTAAGTGGTAAAAATCTTGTCTAAGTTATGAATACATACCTTGTTCGTAGCAACTTATAGTCAAGTCAAAATGATATAGAGAGAAAGCCTAATGGGAGTAGGGAGAAGGAGGAGGAATTAGGGGATGGGTGCTGAGGTTGATGCCAGGATATTGTATGCAAGAGTAGCAGGGAACTGGCGGAGCCAACTATTAGTGGCCCATTCAACTTAAGACTACCACACACTTTCATTGTTGGCGGTGGTTTAATGTTTTAGTCGCTGATTTCTTTGTTTTCATTTGGACTCTTGGTTTTGACGGAAGCTGGGCGTATATGATATCAGGGTATCATTGCAGGTTATGGCATGTTTTCACCCCATGCTGAAGCAATCCCATTGCCCATTATCTAAAAGACAAGGAGCAATGACTTTTTACTTTTCGTTCTTTTTTCTTATGAACAAGATACCACACTGAATAGTGTGTATAGACACTCTGGCAGCCAACGGGGGGCAACCCAAGTGCAGGGAAAACATGACATAATCTAGCTTTGCTTAACAGTCGGATGTCTGTCTCTGTTGGCTTATCTGTGATCAGTTTTCATTTCAGATTTATTTATTTTGATTGATTTTTATTTTCAATACTTTTCTTTTAAACATTTCTTACGAAGCTGCTCTGCTGTAAATGCATGACGCGCGTGCCAAGGTTGGGTTTTTGATTCTTTTTGTACATAGTTTTTTTGTTTTTATTTAGTTTAGTATTATCTGGTGTTTTTTTGGCGGCATTGACTTTAGTTTACGTTGTAATGTTTTAAGCACGTATAAAATAAGAAATAGTTGGGTTTTTTTATGTATGAAGTATATAAGGAAAAAGAAAACGAGAAAAGGTTCGATCGAAAAGGTCTTGCGGCGAAACTCTGTGGCATTTAAGGCGAAAATTCGCAAACAACAATGAGTTTATATTTATTTTCTTCAAATGATGGTGTTCAAAGTTTCTTTTCTTTAAAAAAGAAACAAATACGAAAAAAGAGATTCTTTCTTGTGTGTCTTGCTGTTCATTTTATATTAGCTTTTTGGCATTTTTTCCTATTCTTTTATTCTGCAATGAATTAAATTATTGTCATTGAAGTGTTCGTGGAAAACTAGAGGGCTGTAGAACTAATTTTTTTTTACAGAAAAAGAGCCTCTCGTGTTCCAAGAAACTTTTGGCTTGCACTGAAAGAATTGTTTTACGAAAAACGCGATTGATAAAACTAACATAAACATTACTAAAATAATTTTAAAAAAGCTATAATTTTTTTGAGGGTTGTATTAACCCTCGATTTAATTTCACTGAAGGATGCAACCAAATAAACTCAAGGATAAGCATACGCAACACCATATCAATTTGAGGGTAAACCCCATACTCAACAGAAATTCAATTGGCTTTGCAAATTGTTTGCCGTCAACACATTGAGTTTTAGAAATTGTCGCCAATGTATTGGAAAATTATTGCTAACGTTTTGAATTTTACGGTTAAGGGTAATGTCTGTTTTTTGTAGCGAACTTAATTTTCTCAACAATTTCTCATCTTGCATTTTAGCTTAAAATGTTTGAAAGCGTGTTAAATATAAACATTTTTCTAATGCTTGTGTTTATTGGGAATGTTTACCTAATAGAAAACTGATGAAATACGCTCTTCAATTTTCTCCGTAAATTGCATTATGTAATTTTCGAAGAAATGGCCAAAAAAGAAACGAGTCCACGATTCAAGGATTCTCTAAAAATGTTCCCAATTTCTTCCTTGAACTGTTTTTATAGGGAACCATTTTATTATTATTTTGACTACCATGCACACAGGAGCAGGTATCTTCAAAATAGCTGCGATTGCGGTCAGTAGAACATGGTTCCCCCATGTGGGATTATGCATATTAGTATTTATATTAACTTTCGACGAGAATTATTTCTCCAAAACCTTCTACTGTATATATTTATTTAAGATTTGAAGTATAACAAATAATTATGTTAATTGAACAATCATCATATAATTAATTTAGCGATTGGTTAATATCACGAAACAGGTTCTTTCAGTGCACGCTTATTATTTGATATTTGTGTGTGAGTTTAAATAAATGTTTTGTTAGTTTTCCGTGTATGTGTTTCAAGTCTGTAAGGGAGTGCTCTTTAGTGTGATCGATATTTTTGTATTTTTTGGTTTCTTGTGAATATTCGCAATAAGCATTGGCATTTTAGACAAATACATATCAAATATATTTTGATATTAGTGAGAGAGGTTGTATAGACATTGGAATTGTAAGAGTTTTTGTTATAAAATATGGAGCTTATTCAGTTTTGTGGTAAATTGAGTGTGGATTAATTTCCTGAATGGTGTATAGTGGTGTATACAAAGGAATACAACATGTACTGACGAAGTATATGGTTATAGACAGTACATGTTGGTTTCGCAAAGTAGTTGAATTTTGTATTAAGGTTTTTAATATTTTACAGATAGAAGTAGTAGAAGAAGAAGAGCTATGTAATAGTATACAGTAGGTGTGGTAGAAGTAATAGAAGTTATATATGTACGTTACATAGTGAATGGTGAGTAAACCAATGCCTTAAGCTGGTAAAATATTTGTCCCTCTTGATTACTCAGCAACTCAAGAGTTTTGAGATCATTTGATTTTAAGGGAGAGTTGCAATATTTTGCCAGCTTTTTTGCTTTGTTGAATTTGTAAGCAGAATTGGTTCGGTGTATTGATGATATTTGTTGTTTTTGTATTGTCATTTATATTTTCTACAAAATGTACACGGAGAAATTAAGGGCACACTTTCAAGAATAATTCACAAAAAAAACGGAAAATTATACATGTTTTTAGTAAAGAAACACAAAAACATAAATTAAAATTTTACAGAAAACTCAGAAGGTGAAAACAGAAACATATATAAAGAGAGAGAGATAGATAAGTATATAGACCAAATACTTAGAAGAGTAATACGGAAAACGTTACACATGTACAAAATGTCAGAAGTTTAAGTTTTGTTTACCCAATAAACTGGCAAAGACCATCACGAAACATGTTCCGAGATACACGTCAATCGATTTGACATAAGAAATTTTCGGCAGCGCAGCATTTGTCGATGACATCAAAGTTGTCATGGTCAACACAGTGGTGACACCTAAAGCTACACGGGCTGGTGTAGCATTACGATTAAGCCAAAATGATACCCATGATATAATAACGATCAGTCCAGAGGGTATATAAATTTGAATAAGATAATAGCCCATCGAGCGTACAAATTGTATCTCACACGCCAGACGCGAGTAATTTCCTGTTGTTTTGTAGATCCAAATTTTGTTTCATAATTTTATTTGTTTTCCATACAGTAGACATCAAACATCAGACATTAAACACCCGACATCGTTGTTTCGTTTATACATTTAGAAATTACATTAGTGTTAACGTAATCGTAGCATAGTTTATCGTTCGAGGCGATGTATAACGTGGCATAACGTATCCATATATTCAAAGTGTGTGTGTTTGAGTGTAAAGGTTATATGATTTTGATTTTGTTTTTTTTTTTTCGAAGATGACGATGATGTTGTCACAAACACATAAAAACGTCGCATTCGATGGCCGTGTTATAAGGGAGTTGTAGCAAAAAAGTAGAGTAGAAAATTATTTACGTTATTATAAGGATTTTTTCTCAACAAATTATCATTAACACAAAAGACACAACATTTAATTATTAAAAAAACAAAACAGAAAACATAAGCAATGAAATAAAAGAACAAAACCAATAAGAAACCTGTGAAATTATAATTTGAAATAAAAAATAGCTTAGGATTTCATTTAAGGAGTTAGAAGATAAATATTGTTAATAACTAATTACATACAGACACGCAAATACACACTCACACAAAAACGTTAGCTCATAAGTAATATTGTAATGTTTAAATTTTCTTGATATTTAGACAAACAACAAAAACAAAATTCCACAATAAACAATTTGGCATACCATCAACAACTTTTTCAAACTAAAAAATAAAACAATGACAAAACCATGAAAATCTGAAAAAAAAATATTTTAACAATGGAAAAAAAATCAAAAATAAATGCTTGTTTAGCGGACAACAAATATTAGACTGACATAAATTATGAAATGATTTATTTGCTTTGCATGGTAGTTGTAATGGAAGTGGGGTGATGTTGACGGCATGACAATAACTGCTTTCATAAAAATATACAAAATGAATGAAATGGTCAGTAAGAGGACTATGACAAAAATAACACAAATAATCACACAAAAAATACAGAAAAGGCTAATGACAAGTGCGAATTGTGTGGTGACAACACAAACAAACAATATTAAATCAAAGCTGCGGATACAAAGGCACAAATACACAGTGGTGCAAAGGATTTTTCATGATTTTTTTCAATGCCAATTTGTAAATGAGCTAAATTAACAAGCCCTTTGTTTTTATCAAAAATCTAGCTCATTAGATTTTTTGTGACAGACTTTGATTTTAATATTTTACATTTTTGTATTAGCTTTGTGTCTTCCTGTATATAAGGAATACAAATTACTAAATAAAAAAGGTAGAGAATTTGACTATATTCAACATGAGTTGACAATGTTGTTTGTGTCTTCCTGTATATAAGGAATACAAATTACTAAATAAAAAAAGTAAAGAATTTGACTATATTCAACATGAGTTGACAATGTTGAACTTAGTCTACAGTCAATGCCAATGAAATTATGAGTGAGTTTTGATGTTAAGGAGAAGTATACAAAAGTCAACGTTTATTATGATATTACAATAGTTTGTTATTTTATAGATAAATGAAAAGAAAAAAATAGAATCTAACAATATAAAATAAAAAATATATTTTTTTTGTAACATAAATTGTGTTATTTTTTCAACTAAAAATTGCTGATAAAAACGAGGTCTTTATTTGTTTTATTATTTTATTCAATATTTTTTCTTTATCCTTTAGAACACAAAAGAGCTTGTGTAATAAATAACATGTAACTTATATATGATAAAGTGTGAAAAAATAAAAATGAAGAAACTTATCAAAATAAAAAATAACAAGTAAGTAAAGTAGAAAGTCGGGCAGGCCGACTATATCATACCCTAAACCACTCTTACTGAATTAGTAATCGTAAGCATTTGTGGGGTAACATTGATATAGGTCTGGGAGATAAACCGCAGCTGCATATTTAAGAAAATTAAGGGGTACATGCTTATGGGTGCTTTGTCTCAATCTGACTATAGCTCATAGTCAGTGTTGCCAGCGAAAATGTTCGGTTTACCCTACAAGGACAAAAAAAAGTTCCCTACTTTCCATACATTCCCAAACAATTTTCCCTACAATATCTTTCGTTAAATTTAAACAAATTTTACAAATCAAAAATGGTTCCAACTACTTTATTATCTTAAAACATGAAAATGCAATGTATAGAAAATAAATTTTTATTACCCCCACGGTTGCCACAGTTGGTAGAATTGTACCAAAAATAGTATTTTTTTTTGTTAAATCTCTATAGAAATAAAATTTTGGAAAATGTTTCTATAAACAATTTTTTTTGAGAAATTTTTCTATAGAAATAAAATTTTGATAATAAATTCTATACAAATAAAATTTTGAGAAAAAATTCCATGGAAATAACATTTGGAAAAAATTTTTTATAGAAATAATATTTTGAAAAAAATTTCTATAGAAATACAATTTTGACAAAATTGTGTATAGAAATAAAATGTTGATACAATTTTCTACAGGAATAAAGTTTAGACAAAAATTTCTATAGAACTATTTGTTTGGTAGATTTGTGGTAATCTTCAAATTTTGTTAAATTTTTTTTAGCACGAGTGGTAACTGTTGTTAAAGATCAAGCCTTGCCGGCTTCTAATTTCCTCCTCTATAGCCACCAAAATGTAAAAATTATTACAAATTGTGTTGAGAATGTCCCTACATTGTGGCCCTACGCCCAGATGCTACAAGACGCTAAATATTAGAAAAAACCTACATATCGGGAATTTTCCCTACTTCTAGCAACACTGGCTGTAGTTGATATTGCACCTACGGGGTTAGTATGCCATTAATATTGAGCCCATTATTTAGAAAGAGAAAATCGCTCAATTGGTGTGGGTAATAAATCCAAATTTGTACAAATCGAGCAATATTCTTATGTAAAAGCTACAAGTACGTACAAATACGATCGGTTAGTACATCAAAATTTGAATTTTGAGTAACATTGGTTAACGAATAAGAAATTATTATAGAATTATGGCCAAATTTGGGAAAATCGAGCGATGCATATATATGGAAACTATATGTAAATCTGAACCAATTTGCATATTATTTTTGGGTTTGATTAATACCACAAAAGGTTACCTTGTGCAAAATTAGAGTAAGATCAGTTAAGAAATGAGGCATCTATGGTCAAACATAAAGTTATTAGGGGCAAATTTTTCAAAATCGGGCAATAAATATATGGGAGCTATATCTACATCTGAACCGATTTCGTATCTAGCCAACTTTGAGTAAGATCGGTTAATAAATAAGGGTTCTATGGCCAAATTTAGAAAAATCGGGCGGTACATATATATGGGAGCTATAGCTAAATCTGAACCGATTTCGACGATTTTTTGCACATATAGTTAGTGCTATAGGAGATTACATTTAGCAAACTTTGAGTAAGATCGGTTAATAAATAAGGGTTCTATGGCCAAATTTAGAAAAATCGGGCTATACATAAATATGGGAGCTATAGCTAAATCTGAACCGATTTCGATGGAATTTTGCACATATAGTTGATGCTATAGAAGATTACATTGGGCCAACCTTGGGTAATATTGGTTGATAAATAAGGGTTCTATGGCCAAATCTGGGAAAATCGGGCTATACATATATACGGGCTATACATCAATGTGAACCGATTTCCATGATTTTTTGCACATATAGTTAGTGCTATAGAAGATTATATTTTGCCAACTTTGAGTAAGATCGGTTAATAAATAAGGGTTCTATGGCCAAATTTAGAAAAATCGGGCGGTACATATATATGGGAGCTATAGCTAAATCTGAACCGATTTCGACGATTTTTTGCACATATAGTTAGTGCTATAGGAGATTAAATTTAGCAAACTTTGAGTAAGATCGGTTAATAAATAAGTGTTCTATGGCCAAATTTAGAAAAATCGGGCTATACATAAATATGAGAGCTATAGCTAAATCTGAACCGATTTCGATGGAATTTTGCACATATAGTTGATGCTATAGAAGATTACATTTGGCCAACCTTGGGTAATATTGGTTGATAAATAAGGGTTCTATGGCCAAATCTGGGAGAATCGGGCTATACATATATACGGGCTATACATCAATGTGAACCGATTTCCATGATTTTTTGCACATATAGTTAGTGCTATAGAAGATTATATTTTGCCAAAATTGAGTAAGATCGGTTGATAAATAAAGGTTTTATGGCCAAATTTAGAAAAATCGGGCGGTACATATATATGGGAGCTATAGCTAAATCTGAACCGATTTCGATGATTTTTTGCACATATAGTTAGTGCTATAGGAGATTACATTTAGCAAACTTTGAGTAAGGTTGATAAATAAGGGTTTTATGATTTAATTTGGCAAAATCGGGCGATACATATATATGGGAGCTATATCTAAATGGGAACCGATTTCGATGAAATTTTGCAGACTTAAAGGGTGATGCAGATGATTAGTTTGTGCTTAATTTGACGACGTTCGGTTAGTAAAAAGTGCAACGTGACCCCTTTTGTCGAAATCGGGCGATACATATATATGGGAGCTACATGTAAATTTCATCCGATTTCTTCCAAATTCAATAGAGTTCATCCTTGTGCCCAAAAAACTCCCTGTACCAAATTTCATCAAAATCGGTTAATAATTGCGACCGGAATCCTGTGAACAACAAATACACGGACGGACACAAAGCGCTAGATCGACTCAGGAAGTGATTCTGAGTCGATCGGTATACATTTTATGGGGTATAAAATCAATATTTCTGGGAGGCATCAAAATCGGTTAATAATTGCGACCGGAATCCTGTAAACAACAAATTCATGGACAGACGGACGGACGGAGACCAAGCGCTAGATCGACTCTGGAGGTGATTCTGAGTCGATCGGTATACATTTTATGGGGTCTAAAATCAATATTTCTGGTAGGCACAGTTTTTGGCAGATCAAACTTATTATACCCTGACCACTATGTGGTTTAGGGTATTAAAACTTAAAGAAATCGGTTAACACTGAAGGAAAATATAACATCAAGTTGACTTTTGTAGGCCCCTGAAAGTGTAATGAAGATTGTTTGATAGGACAATAAAAACATAAAACAAATATATATTGAGACAAATTGAAAAAAAAAGGAGTGAGAAATAATAAATTAAATCTGCATTTCTTGTAGCATTTGATAACGATTTATTTTAATGACGGCGATTATGATAGATATGTCATTTGTGACAGGTTCATATGTTTGTGTTTACTCTTTTTGGCTGCGTGAGCGCTCCTATGTAAAAGATGTTTTTTCTGACTGATGTTTTGGGGGCAGGATTAGCAATAAATAACCGAGTACGACTTTTTTTTTGATTTTTTTTACTAAAGATGAGATCATGCTTGGGAGGGCATTTCATTTGCAGTTACCAAAAAAAGGTATTTCGGTTTGTTAGAAAGATGAAAGGTTGATGACTCCATGATTGAAAATGTCTTATTTTGCGTTAGGTTTGCATAATTATGTATTTGTTTATATGATACGTTAGATTAATTATACATACACCGAAAAAATTGTACTGTATTGTATTTTATAATAATATATGTAAATATATGTAATTGTAAGTAGATTTGCTAATTCTCTGATGGGTAGTAAATATATAAATATGACTAAGGGATATTTGTATATGGTTATGAAAAGATGAGAGATACTGATAGCTTTATGTAGAAATGTATTAGTAAAATAATGTTTGCCATTGAAAAAATTATATATAAATAATTCTAAGTGTTTAACAATTCAAGCTTGTCATTTTCTATTGGTAAAGTATAACAATTGAGAACAACTAAAACGATTTCTTTTGTTTATTACGAAAAAAAATAAAATAATTAAATTTATTTAATACATTCCTTTTGCTCTAACTATGGTAAACTAATTGAATTAAATACTACACAAGGATTTAAAAATTCTATCTCATGTGAAAAAAAAACTAGGTGTCATTTAGAAGTTGATGATTTTTTTGTCTTTTGGATCTGAGAATATGAAGATTTCATGGATGCTGATCACGAACCTTAGTCATTTGAAACCCAAATATGTAAGACTTTGGCTTTTAAAAATGATCTCAAATGTTTCGGTTCGATCTCTGATATTGAAGTTGATATGCCAAGACATTGATAACAAAACAATGAATAGACAAACGTAATGGGAATGTTAACGAATGAGTAATTTAAAATATATTGAAAACAAAAACACACACAATGAGAAATTAAATAAAAAAAAATATATATAAAGGTGAGTATTAAGTTCGAGTTTAGCCGCTAAAATCGCAATTTTTTCACGATTACTTTTCTTTAATAATACTTTTTAAGGAATACAAACTTTGTGAAAACTTGCTTTGGGCTATTCCCCATCAAGTTATAATAAAATCTGCAACAAATATGTATAATTTTATTCCTTTTTTTAATGATTTAGTTTTCACTTTAGTGAAAAAACTCGAACTTAATACCCACCTTAAAAGATAAGTTCACATGCTAAATTAAGATAAACGAATATGCATTGACAATTGAAAATGGTAAACATTGGTTGATAGACCTTCAATGAGTTTTTGCAATCATTTTTTGTGTGAATTTCTTTCCATTTTTCTATTAATTTCGTAATTGAATGAGAAAAAAAAAAAATTTTTTTTGTATGAAGGAATATTATCTAGCAGATATGCATTTAGATATACACAGAATACACATGGCGTAGCGAGTATGAGTACTGATGTGCAGGCTACTCATATGAAACGTAGATTATAAACGGCGTAGATGATCCGTTTCTGTCATCTCCAAAAACTATTTCTCTAACATTTCATTTTTAATTTTTTCGTAATGAGACAATTGCAAAACGGCAATTTGCTTTTGTGTGGTTCGTAAACAGTAAATCTGCTCAAAATTGAATTTCGTATTTTTTTTTCAATCATCTATGTAATTTATAATCTATGATTCAATTCAAAGTATATCCCAATTTGAATAAGTATTGCGATATACTCTCTCGTGAGTACTCTCACCATATATATAAAATTTGTATCAAGCAACTCGTTGATCTAAACATAAGAAACAAACCAGTTGCTTCGAAATGAAAACCATAAATTCCCTTTAGAATGTTTGCTATTACGACTCTTTAACCCGCTAATGTCCAATTCCGTCTTTAGGCGGGCTTCATTAAATAAGGAAGTTTTTAGTAAAACACACCTTAAGATGGGTAAAATAAAAAGAAAACTTAGTATAAACTGTTAAAGAGGCTTTGCAGCATATACAGTATTTTACCGTATAAATTTTGCTTGCTTAGTTTTCTTGCTTTTGTGTCGTTAACATCTAATATTTAATCAGATGGCAAACAAATTGGGACATTAGAGAGTTAATACTACTTACGAATAGCAAGGAAAAAATGGAATACACATGATTTGGTATCTACATTATCAGACACATAAATTATATTCCCTGGCCGAGTAGTGCAACTGGTCAACCTTTGTTAATTGACAAACTTAGAAAAGAAGATATTAAATTGTGAAATTTTAGTAGAATTATTTAAAAGTCTAAAAATTTAAAAATATATTCTTTGAATGAATTTTTTTTTTCGGCTGAAGCTGAACATTGTGTTCGGCATAAAAGCAAAAATTTTACCGAAGCCGAATATATAATTATTAAAGTTTCGAATGCTTTACAATAATATTAACGTATTTTTTTGAACAAAACCTTAAAAATGTGAATTTTACTCATTTTAGAACTAGGCCTTCCAGTATTCAAACTTGCAATAGTTTGATATCATAACAATTAAAATTTCTTTAGAAAAAAATTTTAACGTAATTTTTTTTTAATATAACACTAGTTTACAAAAAAAAAATCATGTACACTTGATGAAAATCAAGTTTTTTTATGGATTTTGAGCTGCTGAATTTGAAAAAATTTTTTAAAAATTGTTTTATGGAACAGTTTTTGAGATATCGCGTTATTTTTAAATTTTCGCTCTTTTTTCACTAAACACAATATATCTCGAGTTAGAAATGTCCGATTATATGGTACTTAAATGATTGGTAATAAGATGATGAACAATCGTGTGTAATTGGATCTGTGATAAGGTAAGTGGTTCAAAAAATATCAATGCGAAAATCAAAATTTTCAAAAAATTGTAGTTTACAATGGACCTTTTCCGCCTGAAAAGTATAAACCACTCAGCAAAAAAATTTGGAAGTTCTTCTTAAGGTACAACATTAAAAGCACTTCCAAAAATGTCCTTCGAAAGATTTTCTTTATTTTAACTGCACAGGAAGTTTATTTGAGTCAATTTTTTATTACTTGCTTTTTTTCATATTTTTAATGGGAAATTTAAAATGTTATTGTTTCAAATGGGTTAAAAACGATTAAAAATTAATAAAATAGTGCAAATTATTTAAATTTTGCCGAAAAAAATTCTAAATCATTTCTAGAAAAATTGCGAATTTTTGAAATTATTTGATGTCAAACTTTCCGGATAAGCGTTATAATGCATTAAAAATCATACAAAATTTTTTAATTTATTTATTCGTCAAAATATCACAAAATTTCTTTATTCAGATCCAAATCACTGGATTCGCATCACACCTTAAGAAGTGATGCAAATTCAGTGCAACGGCTGTTGAAATGGTGGACATCCGTCTTATGACAAGCCCATGTTAAAATCATCGCTTCTGCGCCAATTTTGCACCACTTCCGGATCCAAAAAGAACATTTCCACTACTTTTTGGCGACGCTTTTTTTGCTGGGCATTTAAAAAATTGTTTTTCTCTTCACGGTCATATAGACGATACTCTAGCGTAAGTAATAAGACCAACTAGAAGAACAACGACCGAAAAATGACTAAGTTATTACCTTTCATTTAAGTACCAACATCGTTATAATCGGACATTTCTAACTCGAGATATAATATATTGTGTTTAGTGAAAAAAGAGCGAAAATTTAAAAATAACGCGATATCTCAAAAACTGTTCCATAAAAATTTTTTAAACATTTTTGTCGAATTCAGCATCTCCAGATAAATAAGAAAAGTTGATTTTCATCAAGTGTACATTTTGAGTGTAAACTAGTGTAATTAATTAAATTTTGAACAAAACCAAAAAAAAACTTAAGTTGTATTCAATTTAATACTATTTAGAAAACATTATTTACATATTTTTTTAATATGTGTACAATTATAATTATCTAAAACAAGCTGAATTTTCCTGGAATTCAATGTTTAGCTATAAAAAATATTTATATAAAAAGCTTCGGCTTTGTTTAAGTGACGCAATACGCCAAAGTCCGTTTTGTGGCCTATTTTCGATTTTTTGGCGGGATTCGATTCATTTGTTGTTGCCGTCTTTTTTTGTGTGGGCAATATTTAAAATAATTGCAAAAAATCACATTGTGCGTTTTTTTTTTTTAAATTTCATCTCAATTCTATGCGAAATTAATTTAAATGAGAATGCTTTAGGCATTTGCTATTATCAAATCCTCTTTGTAATAAGAATATGAGGAATGATGTAGAATGAATCAATTTTGTATTCATAAAAGTAAGTACTTCTAATAAATCTAAAACAAATTTGTATTACTAGTATAACGATTAGTTGGAAAACTATTAGTATTTTGTAGACAATTAGGTATAATTGAATGAAGCAAAACTATGTTGATATACAAGTAAACATGCTCTAAAATGTTAGAAATGAAATTAGCGACAACTGGAATGAAGTTAAATGTAGTAATTTGAAGATGTAATAGAAAATTAAGATGAAGTTTTTGTTTGAAGGATATATTCAATATTATTGATTAAGAGTCAGCCAGGTTATGATTAGATATTTGTTTTACAATAAAAAAATAGTAGGATATCATTTTAATATAGAAAATTACAATGTAATTCTTTCCATGATTTCGATATCAAAACTTGAAATACACCAACATATCTTTACCAGTGACCATTGTTAACAACTGATATTTTATAAAATGTTATCGTATTATTTAGTTTATTTAAATACAGAACTATTATTATTATTATTATTAATATTATTATTATTATTATTATTAATATTATTATTATTATTATTATTATTATTATTATTATTATTATTATTATTATTATTATTATTATTATTATTATTATTATTATTATTATTATTATTATTATTATTATTATTATTATTATTATTATTATTATTATTATTATTATTATTATTATTATTATTATTATTATTATTATTATTATTATTATTATTATTATTATTATTATTATTATTATTATTATTATTATTATTATTATTATTATTATTATTATTATTATTATTATTATTATTATTATTATTATTATTATTATTATTATTATTATTATTATTATTATTATTATTATTATTATTATTATTATTATTATTATTATTATTATTATTATTATTATTATTATTATTATTATTATTATTATTATTATTATTATTATTATTATTATTATTATTATTATTATTATTATTATTATTATTATTATTATTATTATTATTATTATTATTATTATTATTATTATTATTATTATTATTATTATTATTATTATTATTATTATTATTATTATTATTATTATTATTATTATTATTATTATTATTATTATTATTATTATTATTATTATTATTATTATTATTATTATTATTATTATTATTATTATTATTATTATTATTATTATTATTATTATTATTATTATTATTATTATTATTATTATTATTATTATTATTATTATTATTATTATTATTATTATTATTATTATTATTATTATTATTATTATTATTATTATTATTATTATTATTATTATTATTATTATTATTATTATTATTATTATTATTATTATTATTATTATTATTATTATTATTATTATTATTATTATTATTATTATTATTATTATTATTATTATTATTATTATTATTATTATTATTATTATTATTATTATTATTATTATTATTATTATTATTATTATTATTATTATTATTATTATTATTATTATTATTATTATTATTATTATTATTATTATTATTATTATTATTATTATTATTATTATTATTATTATTATTATTATTATTATTATTATTATTATTATTATTATTATTATTATTATTATTATTATTATTATTATTATTATTATTATTATTATTATTATTTTTTTTTTTTTTTTTTTTTTTTTTCTTCTTTTTGAAATTAGTCTGCCGCATTTTATTTCAAGTGAGTGCAATATATGGGATAGACATATAGCAAATTACGTAGTAAATGATTGTCAAATGCATTGTTGTTTTTGTAATATGTACACTGAAAAAATATCACCAATTGGGAATACCCAATTAAAATGTTGATTGAAGTTGAAAACTTTTTCAAAATAAAAATGTAATTGATACCATTAATCTTTTAAGAAAAACTAAGTCAATTAAGTCCATGATTGAAAATTTTTAAATTTTCAATTAAAAAATTTAGTGATACAATTAACTTTTTAGTGTAACTCGCAAGAATAAGACCGTTAAAATATTATAAATATACTTTTTGAATTCTTAGTTAAAATTTTTTAAAACTATTAAATTAAAAATTTAATTGAATCAATTAAAAATTTAATTGAAATTTGCTAATGAAATCAATTAATTCTTTAATCAAGTACTTTTTTGATGTTCAATTAACACTGTGATTGATACTATAATTTTCGTGATTGCAAACATTTCAATTAAAAAAATTAATTGGATCAATTAATTTTGTGATTGAATCTGAAAAATTTTTTTTTGTGTGCACACAAAAAAAAATTTTCTGATTCAATCACGAAATTGATTGATCCAATTAATTTTTTAATTGAAATGTCTTCAATCACAGAAATGATAGTATCAATTAAAAAATTAATTGATTCAATTAAAAAATTAATTGATACTATTAATTTTTGTGATTGATTTTTGTTTCAATTAAAAAATTTGTTGATTCAATTAAATTTTTAATTGAATATTTTTTAAAACTCAATTAATATTTTAATTGGAAAAATTTTCGTGAAATTTTTTTCTGTGTTTTTCCAATTAAAATGTTAATTGAATTTTAAAAAATATTCAATTAAAAATTTAATTGAATCAACAAATTTTTTAATTGAAACAAAAACCAATCACGAAAATTAATAGTATCAATTAATTTTTTAATTGAATCAATTAATTTTTTAATTGACCTTCAATTAATTTTTTAATTGGTACTATCATTTCTGTGATTGAAGACATTTCAATTAAAAATTTATTGGATCAATTAATTTTATGATTGAATCTGATTTTTTTTTTTGTGTGTAGTGATACATATTTTTGTTAAAATAACATAATCTGGCTGGCTACTGCTATCAATAAAGTAAGGTTAGCATATTTAGCTGATTTAAGATTTGAACTTTGAATGCTCAATTTATAACTCTTATTTAAAATGATTATTAGCTTTCTCAATTTAGTGTTTTGATGATAAGCTATGCTTTCAAAGAAAAATATGTATAAAAATAGGGGTTTTAAATAAAATAATACAATATATAGCATTAAAAGGGTAGCTATTAAAAGGAAGTCAAATAAATAAAAGCTAAAATATTAACATAAATATTGATAATAATAATAATAATAGAACAAGGATATAAAATTGAATAAGATTTTGTATTTTTTTTCTTGGTTTATTGATTAATAGAAAATCGGTAACCGTCTACAGGTACCTGTGGTAAGACTGATTTCCATAGCTCTCTGACGATGACCCAAGACCTTAAATTGCGGTAGCGAGACCTCACTCGAGACACCAACCGAGTTCGGTCCTTCATTCCACTTATAGCGAATGTCACGCATGGTATAGCCGACTTTGGTTCATTATTGTACGTTAGGTTTCGAGTTCGGATTCGGGTTTATAGATTTTTTTGATTTGGTAACGCAATCAATATGATATGTTTTTTTTGGTTGGTCGGTCCGGATGGGGTGGTGGGTGGTGGTATATTTTGATTGTGGTGGTTTTGTTTATACAGTTTGATATTTACAAGTTTTATATTATTGTTTTTTTTTATTGTGGAGGGACATGAAGTTATAGCAGAGATTTTGGTTTTATTTAGGTCGTTCATTTTTTCGATATATTTTTCAGTATGATGGTTTGGCATGGCCGAAAACAGAAGAAAAAGAAATAATTCATTGGATTTTTGTCAGTTAATTGGCCTTAGCAAATAAATGAGACTATTAACTACTGTTTAATGTTCAACATCAATTAATCATATATAGATTTTTTTTGAAGGGGGCTTTAACACATCAAATTGTTTGAATTGTCCTTAAAAATATATTTTTGATTTTTTGTTTTCATCTAATAGTCTCATTCAGAATTCTTGTTTTATTTTTCTTTCATATTTATTTTTGCAATGCGTGAGGTATTTTGTTCTAGGCACGTTATATAGTCCTGTCATTGGGTTTAAATCAAATCAAAAAGCTGATTACTGATATACCAAAAATATCAGTAGGGTGTTGTCGGCATTAAGTATTTGAAATAAATATGGCTACTGTTTGTTCATTTGGCCAGTAGTAGATACATATATTTGTTGTTTATATTATGAAAAGTGATATATAAATTATATACTAAAATTAAATAGATTAGCTTGCAATTGCTGCTTTGACTACTAATGCTGCAGTAGCCAATGATTTTTTTTTATTTGTTTTTGTGATTGCAAGAAATGTTAAGACGCTATATTTTTAAATTACTATGTAAAATATTTAAATTATTTTATAGTAAAGCATAGAAAATTGTAATAAGCTTAGCTTTAAATTTATACGATATTGCTATTGATACATATAATAAATCTTAATGTATACTAAATTTTAATATAGAAATAGAAAAAATAGTAAATACTAAATAAATAATTATGTAAGCATATATTATTATTTTTTTTTAATTAGGAACTATTTTTTAAATATCTATAATTCTAGCCACTTGTGTTCTTAAGTTTTATTTTCACCTTTTTTCCTAACAATATCCATGGTCTGTTTTATTTCACGTATTTTTTTTGGATTTTTGAAAACAAAATTTAGATTAATATTTAATATATTCTTATACACATAGATTTTTCAACAAATAAGTTTTCTATAAAAATGTTTCTATAAATGAAAATAATAAAAAATATAATAACTAAATTATTGGGAAACATAAAATATGTTACTTGGTCTGTATGGGGTATTTCACGATATATAATAGATGACCCAAAACGGAAAACAACTTTGATTTTCAGGATTTTCTTCATACTATATCAATTCAAGTTCTCATTTATTTTGAGAAAATTTTCGGTTTTTGATTTATTTATTTTAATTTTCTATATAGAGTATTTCTTTTGATTGCTCTTGATACGAATAAATTCATTCTGCTGAATAAAAATAGATAAAATCCTGTTTTCTGAAGGGAAAAAAATTCGGTGGAAGCAAAAACTTGGCTTGATATTGAGTTTCCGGACTCTGCCCCAGGGAAATCAACAATAATTGATTGGTATGCAAAATTCAAGCGTGGTGAAATGAGCACGGAGGACGGTGTACGCAGTGGCCCGAAAGAGGTGGTTACCGACGAAAACATAAAAAAAAAAAATTCACAAAATGATTTTGAATGACCGTAAAATGAAGTTGATCGAGATGGCAGAGGCCTTAAAGATATCAAAGGAACACGTTCCTCCACGTCATATCATTCATCAATATTTGGATATGCGGAAGCTCTGTGCAAAATGGGTGCCGCACGAGCTCACATTTGACCAAAAACAATAACGTGTTGATGATTCTGAGCGGTGTTTGCAGCTGTTAACTCGTTATACACCCGAGTTTTTCCGTCGATATGTGACAATGGATGAAACATGGCTCCATCACTATACTCCTGAGTCCAATCGGCAGTCGGCTGAGTGGACAGCGACCGGTGAACCGTCTCCGAAGCGTGGAAAGACTCAAAAGTCCGCTGGCAAAGTAATGGCCTCTGTTTTTTTGGGATGCACATGGAATAATTTTTATCGATTATCTTGAGAAGGGAAAAATAATCAACAGTGACTATTACATGGCGATATTGGAGCATTTGAAGGTCGAAATCGCGGCAAAACGGCCCCATATGAAGAAGAAAAAAAGTGTTGTTCCACCAAGACAACACACCGTGCCACAAGTCATTGAGAACGATGGCAAAAATTCATGAATTGGGCTTCGAATTGCTTCCCCACCTACCGTATTCCCCAGATCTGGCCCCCAGCGACTTTTTCTTGTTCTCAGACCTCAAAAGGATGCTCGCAGGGAAAAAATTTGGCTGCAATGAAGAGGTGATCGCCGAAACTGAGGCCTTTTTTGAGGCAAAATCGAAGGAATACATACTACCAAAATGGTATCAAAGAATTGCAAGGTCATTATAATCGTTGTATCGCTCTTGAAGGGAACTATGTTGAATAATAAAAACGAATTTTGACAAAAAAATGTGCTTTCTTTGTTAGACCGGGGACTTATCAGCCAACCTGTTAGTGCAAGCAAAGAATGGCTAATTATATACTGCACCAGTCTGTGGAACAACTATTCCGTTGCCATGTAATGGCCTTTAAATTTGTTGGGAGGGAAATATATATGTATACTTGCTATACATAGATCTAAAACCATTAAAAACTCGATTTTCTGTTTGAATAATTTTTGTAGGTAACAACAGAGAAATTGCCATATTTGCACAAATCTGGCACTATATCCTAATCCGAAAGGACTGAGATATAGTAAGATATCTAGTTGGTTGGTGTAAAATTTTCAGTTTGATTTAAGAAAGAAATTTAAGTCTGATCGGATTAACAAAAGAAATTTCTCAGGAATATCAAAGTTATTATAGAAGGTATTTTTTTTGTAAAAATTTTAAAAATGATTGGTTAAGAAATATAACAAATTGGAAATATTATTTGATCTTGGATTTGCTAGTCGTGGAAAATACCCCATATGTCTATATTAAAATCTGATCCTGTGTGTGTATTCTAGTTTTTTCTCTTCACACAAAGCAGATAGCTTCAAGTGCTCTTGTGTTAACTCCTGTATTTATATTTCTTTCAGTAATATATATTAAAATTTTTATAAAAAGAAAACTCTATAAAAAAACAGTTTTTCTATGTGTACACCTATCTATATATGTATGTATGTAAAATTGCTACTATTAAAGCAATAGTAGTGTAGTAGTTGCTTGGAGAGTATCTAAAATGTTTTTGCAATGATGAAAAGGCCCTCCTCCTTGAAGATTTATAAGATTGTTTTTTTGTTGTTGTCGCCATTCTTTTATATTGTTGCTTTTTTCTTTTTTTATATTCGAATGCAAAATTTATTTTCTTTTGTTCACGAGCGTTCATTCATTCATTCACTTCACTTTTCATTACCATACTGTCAGCTTGTTTTTTTTAATCGTTTAATAAATTCTTTGCAAGGGTATTCCATTTTGTATGGGGTATTCTAGTTTATATTGCATTTATATGTATATATTAACGATGAAGTTGAATAGGGATTAAATTAGAATTAAAAACTATGCCTATCCCAAAGCAACTAAGGCGATTAAGAAGTTCTATGAACTAATAAAGCAAGTTAGACAGGGTATTCTTTTTTTGGTATTATGTATTTTTTTTTTGGTTTGACCTTTAAAATAGAATCTCCTATTGCAGGCATCTTAAGTTATGCTATCAAACATATAGACATATAGTTTGATGGTTAGGGCCAGCTAAAAATCATACTGATTTATTCCGATGTATAAGACTTTGCGATGTTCGATAAAAATGGAAGATTAAAAACTAATGGAAACCACTTTAATAGATCGGTTCACATGGAATTATATATAATTCTAAACCGATATGGGCCAAATCAGGTGACATATATTGACACCACGTACCAAAATTTAGCCAGATCGGCTGAAATGGATGGTCGGTATAATAAGTATTGACGTCCGAATCTTAGATTGTGTATGCAATTCGACTAGCTAGCTATACAATTGTAAGTTCTTATTACTTTTGTCTTAATCTAAAAATGCTTTGGAGATGAACTTACTTTTGGATTTTACCAAATAAAATATGCGTTAGTATTGTTTGAAAAATCTTTAGGTAGAAGTCGAGAGAATATAGAAAAAGTTTCACTTCTTCATATGAAATTTTTCATTTAATGCGAAATCAATGAACCTGATACTTAAACAAGTATATACGGCCGTAAGTTCGGCCAGGCCGAAGCTTATGTACCCTCCACCATGGATTGCGTAGAAACTTCTACTGAAGACTATCATCCACAATCGAATTACTTGGGTTGCGGTAACACTTGCCGATGGCAAGGTATCTTAAAACTTCCTAACACCGTAATATATACCACATAGTCCATACGAGGTATATATTAAACTAAAAAAGGCCGATTAAATACGTATATAATTAAGTTTAAAGTTTTTATAGAAATACAATTTTGACAAAATTTTCTTTAGAAATAAAATCTTGACAAAATTTTCTATAGAAAAAAAAAATTGACAAAATTTTCTATAGAAATAAAATTTTGACAAAATTTTCTATACAAATAACATTTTGACAATGTTTTCTATAAAAAAAAAATTGGTAGATTATTTTTGGCTCGAGTGGCAACCATGATTATGAACCGATATGGACCAATTTTTGTGTGATTGGGGATCGGCTATATATAACTATAGACCGATATGGACCTATTATGGCATGGTTATAAGCGGCCTTATACTAACACCACGTTGCAAATTTCAACCGGATCGGATGAACTTTGTTCCTTCAAGAGGCTCCGGAGATCAAATCTGGGCAACGGTTTATATGGGGGGCTATATATAATTATGGACCGATATGGACCAATTCTTGCATGGTTGTTAGAGACCATATACTAACACCACGCACCAAATTTCAACCGGATCGGATGAATTTTGCTCCTCTAAGAGGCTCCGGAGGTCAAATCTGGGGATCGGCTTATATGGGGGCTATATATAATTATGGACCGATATGGACCACTTTTGGCATGGTTGTTAGAGACAATATACTAACACCACGCACCAAGTTTCAATCGGATCGGATGACTTTTGCTCCTCTAAGAGGCTCCGGAGGTCAAATCTGGGGATCGGTTTATATGGGGGCTATATGTAATTATGGGCCGATGTGGACCAATTTTTGCATGATCATTAGAGACCATATACCATGTACTAAATTTCAGCCGGATCGGATAAAATTTGGTTCTCTTAGAGGCTCCGCAAGCCAAATCGGGGGATCGGTTTATATGGGGGCTATATGTAATTATGGAGCGATATGGACCAATTTTTGCATGGTTGTTAGAGACCATATACTAACACTATGTACCAAATTTCAGCCAGATTGGATAAAATTTGGTTCTCTTAGAGGCTTTGCAAGCCAAATCGGGGGATCGGTTTATATGGGGGCTATATGTAATTATGGACCGATATGGACCAATTTTTGCATGGTTGTTAGAGACCATATACTTACACCATGTACCAAATTTCAGCTGGATCGGGTGAAATTTGCTTCTCTTAGAGCAATCGCAAGCCAAATTTGGGGGTCCGTTTATATGGGGGCTATACGTAAAAGTGCACCGATATGGACCAATTTTTGCATGGTTGTTAGAGACCGTATACTTATACCATCTACCAAATTTCAGCCGGATCGGATGAAATTTGCTTCTCTTAGAGCAATCGCAAGCCAAATTTGGGGGTCCGTTTATATGGGGGCCACCGTGGTGCAATGGTTAGCATGCCCGCCTTGCATACATAAGGTTGTGGGTTCGATTCCTGCTACGACCGACCACCAAAAAGTTTTTCAGCGGTGGATTATCCCACCTCAGTAATGCTGGTGACATTTCTGACGGTTTCAAAACTTCTCTAAGTGGTTTCACTGGAATGTGGAACGCCGTTCGGACTCGGCTATAAAAAGGAGGTCCCTTGTCATTGAGCTTAACATGGAATCGGGCAGCACTCAGTGATAAGAGAGAAGTTCACCACTGTGGTATCACAAAGGACTGAATAGTATAAGTGAGCCTGATACATCGGGCTGCCACATAACCTAACCTAACCTATATGGGGTCTATACGTAAAAGTGGACCGATATGGCCCATGTGCAATACCATCCGACCTACATCAATAACAACTACTTGTGCCAAGTTTCAAGTCAATAGCTTGTTTCGTTCGGAAGTTAGCGTGATTTCAACAGACGGACGGACATGCTCAGATCGACTCAGAATTTCACCACGACCCACGACTACTACCCTACTTTATGGGGTCTTACAGCAATATTTCGATGTGTTACAAACGGAATGACAAAGTTAATATACCCCCATCCTATGGTGGAGGGCATGGCTGAACAAGAAGGTTAAATCATGATTACAATTTTTTTATTTCGACAAAATTTTAAGATGTCAAAATCATATGTTTATGGTGATTGCATTCTCCAAATGACACTGCATAGCAAATGCATCTCAAACAAACTCGCGCATTCATAGCTGGAGAATTGTTCAAAGATGACTTGGGGATCTTGATAACATATTTCAGACCCAAAATACCACGCACATCAGTTTTTAAACTGCATCATAAACTGTTTTTGTTAATAGATGGCGAAGATCCATTTGACTGACTTCCATCTTAACTTTGGTGGGTATTATAGTCTAATTTGTCTCATATCGGCGTTCCTCGGATGAAATATCCACTTCACAATTACTCATAGGTGACGCAATTAAATTTGAACCTTTATTTTTCTCTGGATTTCAATTATTTTTTCAGGACAATTGAAAGAATAAATAATTGCCACTTTTACCAATGCCATACGATTCTTTTATCAGCTGTTTTTGACTTCTTCAAATTGTAAGCAACATATTGAAATTTGTTGTTTTTGTTATCGTGATTCAACCTCCTTATTCAGCCATGGGTGGAGGGTATAAAAATGACTTTCGCCCTATCACAAGGCAATATGAAATTCATTGCATCTGATTTGATTTTGCACCACTTCCGCATCCAAAAAGAAATTTTTCATTCCCGTTTTGACTACACTTTTCTGGTTGGGTAGTTTGAAACTGCATTGCTGCATCTATTAATGAAGCGATATTGACCATTGTTGTTTGGTTTCTTAGGATAAGAACAGAGCCGCCATCACGGTCAAGAAGTTGATGATCACGGACATCGGGTCCTTTCAGGTGACAGGCCAAATACAATTCTAGGAATTGGTCTATACATATACTAAATTTACAATAGCTGGCGTTCTATAACAATAAGAAGTCATTATGCAAAGTTTTAAGCATATATGCCACATCGTTCAAGAGTGATTTCAACAGAAAGTCACACTTGTGGATAGACGGATGTGAATGGTTTAAAATTTCAGCAAATATTAAGAATATATATTATGAGGTTTTGAGACAAATTTGGGTTAGAAAGTGGGTTTACAAATCCAAAGCTATTATAACCTGATCCTATGGTGGTGGGAATAAAAATACGAGAAACGAAAAATGCTTGGAAATCCGAAGTATATCGTAAATTTTTTACTAGTTCAAATAAATATACAAAATGGAATACCCCATTATTAAACGTTATAAAATCAATCAATTAATTCATAAATACTCTTTAGAATATCATAAAGATTTATATGGCTTTTTATTAGATGCGAAAAGTGGTTAGAAGGATTTGCAAATATTAGAAATACTGATTTCTTTTCTTGCTACATTTGCATTTTCTTATCACAATAACCAAACAAAAAAGTACTCGCGACAAAAATAATGGAAAAAGAAATAAGAGGGAAACATAAAAACCGCAATACAAACTTTGTGTATTTTTGATTTGGGACACAAACATAGGAAATGGCACTTGTCAGTTATGATTTCCTTAGAGAATAAAAGTGATTTGGGACGATTTTGTTTTGTGTAACAAGAAACAATGAAATTAATTTCAATTAACCAAAGACATATTGAGTTGGTGGTATTGGATTAGTGGTAGTGATTGCTGATAAATGAAACCAAGAGTTGTGTTTTTTTTTTCGGAAATAGAGAGAGAGAGAAATAGTGTTTGTGTTAATGGTGTATATTCAATGAGTTTAAATTTGAGTTTTTAATTATTGGACGAAATCTTTGGACGGACTGGGAAATGATTTACAATTGGAAAAAAAATATAACAAACATGAAAATGCATTTCAAAGCCCTTTAGGTTTGAAACACACACAAAAACAAAAAAGAATTTAACTAAAAATTTGTTTGGACAAATGTGAAATTAAATATGTAAAGCTGTATAAGTATTAATTTTTCATAATAAATTTTGAAAATTGTTTTAATGGAGGGTACCTGTGGTTAGGTTTATTTCGGTCGCCCTCTGCCTGTGTCCCAAGACGCGAAACTGAGGTAGTTCGACCTCACTGCTCATGCCAACACTACTCAGTCCATCTTTCCAGAAGTAACGGATATCTCTCATCGTGTAACCGACTTTTGTATATGTGGTGTGTTTTGGATATTTTGTTAGTTTTTTTCGTATTTTATTGATGGACAATAATCGAAATTGATTTCATTATCGTTTCGTGGTCAATTGATTTATTCGTTCGTTCGTTTGTTCATTCATCCGGTTGTTTGATTTTATTTGATGAATAGAGGGAGATGATTTGCGAATTGCATTGGTAATTTACATGTTATAGGCACGAACGTATACGCGCCCACATCCACACACAATTACACATATACCAAAAAAGTATGACATTTCAAAAAAAGGATATAACAACAATAAATGGCATTTAATCCCAATTCAATGATTGTTTTGTTTGTTTGTTTGTTATTGCTTCGTTCTTTAGTGAGAGCGATATATGTTGTGGTTGTTGTAGTAGAGTAGTAGTGGTAATAGTAGAGAGTAGTAGTTAGAGTAGTAATAGGTGGTATTGGATAATGCTTTATATGTAAATTAAAAGTGAAATGAAATCAACTATACACATAAAGGCGAACGCCCACACACTCACGCAAACACATACAGATTATTAAGCTGTTGTGCTCGGTGTTTGGGAGGGGGTTGCCAAATAATTATTTTACATAATTCTGTTGATTGCTTTGATTTTGTATAGGTATCTAAACTTGAAATAACATAGTTTGTTTTTCGGGTGACATTGTGAGATGTTAATGATATAATGGTGAGAAAACCAAACTCGTGAAATGATATTTTGTGTGTTTATGTTTAATATTTTTGTTTTGTGATAACATAAAATTATATGAAGAAACTATATTTAAGCGCATATGAAGGGGGGAAAAGCGGAAAAAATGTATAAATTTAAATATATCTGACTAAATGAGTGAGATCAGGTAAACACATTTTTCATTGCCCATCATATCGGCACTGGGTTATAATGGCAGCTTTTTTGATGTGGTCAAAAATTGTGTCCACCTTAGTGAAATGAATAAAATGTTAGAATATTTTTTGTGTATTCATTTTTTCTGTACATGTTTTTCTTTTTAGTGCTGTGATTTGAAATATGTGATATGAAAGTTAAAAAAACGTAAAATGTATTTTGGAAAATTGTTTTCAAAAGTGAGTTGGAGTTTTCTGTACTGTTTCCGTTTGTGATCTTTAATGATGACAGGGATTGGGAGATCAGGAAATGTGTATATTTGTATGGTTGATTGTTTTGTGGTGTTTATGTGAGAAAAAGGTTTTGTTGCTTGTTGGTTTAGTCGTTGCAAATCTTTTCAAAAACCAAAAAAATTACAATGAAATGTAGGATTTGCAACTGGTTTGATTTGTTTGAGAAAACAAAAATGAAAAGATGATTACAAATGATTTCTTATTCTGAATGATATGAAAGGAGTGTTGTGTGATCGTTTTCCGGAGGTAGAATACAAAAAGGAAAATTTGGTTTTCTTTTAAAGTCAGTGCTGACCAGCGAAAACATACTTTTTTTTTTAAATCACTTGATTGCACAGCCTTGGCTTTCTCTAAGTTTATCTTTCATAGAATAAACTTTATATTTATTGAAGATTGATACCAAAAGTTTAAAAAGCTAGCTCGAAGGGTAGGTTTATTCGGCTTTATTGAAGGCTCACTATATGTATATTAACTCTTATCCTGTACTTAAAAAAATAAAAAAATCCGCATATTGTATTAGTGGGTCAAATTTGCCCAATATAAATTTATTCATATAATACACTAATACAGTATACGGAACATGTTTTTTATAGGTCTCAGCCAAACAGAGCTTTAAACTCAACTAGCTCTTTAGAATAAAATGATTAAAAAACAAGTAAGGAAAGTCTAAAGTCGGCCGGGGCCGACTATATTATACCCTGCACCACTTTGTAGATCTAAATTTTCGATACCATATCACATCCGTCAAATGTGTTGGGGGCTATATATAAAGGTTTGTCCCAAATATATACATTTAAATATCACTCGATCTGGACAGAATTTGATAGACTTCTACAAAATCTATAGACTCAAAATTTAAGTTGGCTAATGCACTAGGGTGGAACACAATGTTAGTAAAAAAACTTCGCAAAAGTTTATTTATGATTTATCGCTCGATATATATGTATTAGAAGTTTAGGAAAATTAGAGTCATTTTTACAATTTTCGACTAAGCAGTGGCGATTTTACAAGAAAAATGTTGCTATTTTGACCATTTTTGTCGAAATCAGAAAAACATATATGTTATACGGGAGCTAATTCTAAATCTGAACAGATTTCAACCAAATTTGGCACGCATAGCTACAATGCTAATTATACTTCCTGTGCAAAATTTCAATTAAATCGTAGCAAAAAATTGGCCTCTGTGGTCATATGAGTGTAAATCGGGCGAAAGCTATATATGGGAGCTATATCTAAATCTGAACCGATTTCAACCAAATTTGGCACGCATAGCTACAATGCTAATTATACTCCCTGTGCAAAACTTCAACTAAATCGGAGCAAAAAATTGGCCTCTGTGGTCATTTGAGTGAAAATCGGGCGAAAGCTATATATGGGAGCTATATCTAAATCTGAACCGATTTCAACCAAATTTGACACGCATGGCTACAATGCTAATTCTACTCCCTGTATAAAATTTCAACTAAATCGGAGCAAAAAATTGGCCTCTGTGGGCAAATGAGTGTAAATCGGGTGAAAGCTATATATGGGAGCTATATCTAAATCTGAACCGATTTGGCTGATATTTTGCAAGTTTTTCGAGACTAATAAAATATTTGGATGTACGGAATTTGAGGAAGATCGGTTGATATACACGCCAATTATGACCAGATCGGTGAAAAATATATATGGCAGCTATATCTAAATCTGAACCGATTTTTTCCAAAATCAATAGGGATCGTCTTTGAGCCGAAACAGGACCCTATACCAAATTTTAGAACTATCGGACTAAAACTGCGAGCTGTACTTTGCACACAAAAATACATCAACAGACAGACAGACAGACAGACAGACGGACATCGCTAAATCGACTCAGAATTTAATTCTAAGACGATCGGTATACTAAACGATGGGTCTCAGACTTTTCCTTCTTGGCGTTACATACAAATGCACAAACTTACTATACCCTGTACCACAGTAGTGGTGAAGGGTATAAAAAACAACAAGTATATACGGCCGTAAGTTCAGCCCGAAGCTTATGTACCCTCCACCATGGATTGCGTAGAAACTTCTACTGAAGCCGATGGCAAGGTATCTTAAAACTTCCTAACACCGTAATATATACCACATAGTCTATACGTGGTATATATTAAACTAAAAAAGGATTATTAAATACGTATATAATTAAGCTTAAAGTTTCTATAGAAATACAATTTTGACAAAATAAAATTTTGGCAACATATTCTATAGAAGTAAAATTTTGACAAAATTTTCTATAGAAATAAAATTTTGACAAAATTTTCTATAGAAATAAAATTTTGACAAAATTTACTATAGAAATAAAATTTTGACAAAATTTTCTATAGAAATAAAATTTTGACAAAATTTCTAAAGAAATAACATTTTGACAATGTTTTCTATAAAAATAAAATTTTTGTAAATTATTTTTGGGTCGAGTGGCAACCATGATTATGAACCGATATGGACCAATTTTTGTGTGATTGGGGATCGGCTATATATAACTATAGACCGATATGGACCAATTTTGGCATGGTTATTAGCGGCCTTATACTAACACCACGTTGCAAATTTCAACCGGATAGGATGAATTTTGCTCCTCCAAGAGGCTCCGGAGATCAAATCTGTGGAACGGTTTATATGGGGGCTATATATAATTATGGACCGATATGGACCAAATTTCAGCCGGATCGGATGAAATTTGCTTCTCTTAGAGGATCCGCAAGCCAAATCGGGGGATCGGTTTATATGGGGGCTATATACAATTATGGGCCGATGTGGACAAACTTTTGCATGGTTGTTAAAGACCATATACTAACACCATCTACCAAATTTCAGCCGGATCGGATGAAATTTGCTTCTCTTAGAGCAATCGCAAGCCAAATTTGGGGGTCCGTGTATATGGGGGCTAACGTAAAAGTGGACCGATATGAACCAATTTTTGCATGGTTGTTAGAGACCATATACTAACACCATGTACCAAATTTCAGCCGGATCGGATGAATTTTGCTCTTCCAAGTGGCTCCGGAGGTCAAATCTGGGGATCGGTTTATATTGGGGCCTATATGTAATTATTGACCGATTTCGACCAATTTTTGCATGGGTTTTTGAGGCCATATATTAACACCACGTACTAAATTTCAACTGAATCAGATGAATTTTGGTCTTCCAAGAGGCTCCGGAGGTCAAATCTGGTGATCGGTTTGTATGGGGGCTATATATAATTATGGACCGATGTGGACCAATTTTTGTATGGTTGTTAGAGATTATCTACTAACACCATGTACCAGCCGGATCGGATGAGATTTGCTTCACTTAGAGGCTCCGCAAGCCAAATCGGGGGAATGGTTTATATGATGGCGATATGTAATTATGGACCGATGTAGACCAATTTTTGCATGGTTGTTAGAGACCATATACTAACACCATGTACCAAATTTCAGCCGGATCGGATGGAATTTGCTTCTCTTAGAGCAATCGCAAGCCAAATTTGGGGGTCCGTTTATATGGGGGCTATACGTAAAAGTGGACCGATATGGCCCATTTGCAATACCATCCGACCTACATCAATAGCAACTACTTGTGCCAAGTTTCAAGGCGATAGCTTGTTTCGTTCGGAAGTTAGTGTGATTTCAATAGACGGACGGACGGACATGTTCAGATCGACTCAGAATTTCACCACGACCCAGAATATATATACTTTATGGGGTCTTAGAGCAATATTTCGATGTGTTACAAACGGAATGACAAAGTTAATATACCCCCATCCTACGGTGGAGGGTATAAAAATACCGAATATTGTATTAGTGGGTCAAATTTGCCCAATATTAATTTATTCATATAATACACTAATACAGTATACGGAACATTTTTTTATAGGTCTCAGCCAAACAGAGGTTTAAACTCAACTAGTTCTTTAGAATAAAATTATTTAAAAAAAATAATAGTTAAGAAGTTTCAAGTTGAAATAATGATCATAAAAAAATATACTCATATAAAATTTGTTTGGGCAATTTTGACCCACTAGTACAGGATAAGGGTTAAAGTGCATCCCAATTTAACAATAAGTAGGCACGTATATTACACAGAGTAGAAATCTGATACAAATCCTATCGAATTATGTAGGAAACGAATAAAAACATGAAAGCAAGTTCAGTTTTTAAATTACCATCTTCGGTTTCAACAATAAATAAAGCAAAATTTGGTACTTTATTTTAGAAACCTTGTATTGTTCGCCAAGGCTCTCTATTACTTCTAATAGAGATGCTTTTATGTAGTTCCGCAATGAACTAATTCTAATTAACGAGCGTTAGTAGTTCAATTACTTTCGCCCCTGTAGATCTATAGTTCTTTAGTTACAGTTAACTGAGGCTCTCTGAGAGAAAGAATCTGATGTTAGAGGGAATTAAATGGATTTTCATAGATGCTATATGATGATCGATTTAAGCTTCATTATTCGGTTTAAAAACAAATCAAATACGAACTATTTCTCTAAACGATATGTATAGCTCTACAGTTCCTAATTCTATTATGATCAACTGTTTGAAACCATCAGAGCCTATCTGAGAGAAGATTAGAGAGAACTTGATTTCATAGATGCTATCTAAGATGGACGATTTAAGCTACGTTTATTAGAAAACTAATTGACAAACAATTAATTCGATTTTATTCATTCCACTTCCAGGAACTACTTCCTATGATAAAAATGGAGCGAAAAAGACCGATCCCTTTGGAGAACGAGTTTATCCCAGACTACTGTTTAGACCTATAGAACTTTGTTTTGGTGGCAAGATCTCCAGTTATCGACTCGCGGCAGTTATTAGAAAACTTTCTGGCAATGTGGCCTTTTTGTGTTTCAGACGTGACTATTAAGACTGGTTGTCTGATTATTTTAATGTTATATTGCATCAATCACTTTTAGATATATTGTCCACATAGTACGTAGTGCAATGCGCGTCCCATCTAAACTTAGGCATACGCTAGAGTTACTGATATTCCCACAAAAAAAAAAAAACAAGTATAAACGGCCGTAAGTTCGGCCAGGCCGAATCTTATGTACCCTCCACCATGGATTGCGTAGAAACTTCTACGAAAGACTGTCATCCACAATCGAATTACTTGGGTTGTGGTATCTTAAATCGTTTTCTAAATTGTGAGTTAGTCCATACGTGATACAAAATAATACAAATAATTACGAATCGATATGGACTTTTGCACAGTACGTAGGGAGCCAGAATTGAAACATGGGGGTCGCTTTTATGGGGGCTATATACAATTATTGATATGGACCAATTTATGTGTGATTGGGGATCGATTTATCTGAGGGCTAGATATAACTATAGACCGATATGGACCTAGTTTGGCATGGTTGTTAACGGCCATATACTAGCACAATGTACCAAATTTCAACTGACTCGGATGAAATTTGCTCCTCCAAGAGGCTCCAAAACCAAATCTCGGGATCGGTTTATATGGGGTCTATATATGATTATGGACTGATATGGACCACTATTGGCATGGTTGTTAAATATCATATACTACCACCACGTACAAAATTTCAACCAGATCGGATGAATTTTGCTTCTCCAAAAGGCACCGGAGGTCAAATCTGGGGTACGGTTTATATGGGTGCTATATATAATTATGGACTGATATGAACCAATTCCTGCATTGTTGTTGGATACCATATACTAAAATCACGTACCAAATTTCAACCGAATCGGATGAATTTTGCTCTTCCAAGGGGCTCCGGAGGCCAAATCTGGGGATCGGTTTATATGGGGCTATATATCATTATGAACCGATTTCGGCCAATTTTTGCATGGGAGTTTGAGGCCATATATTAACAGCACGTACCAAATTTCAACTGAATCAGATGAATTTTGGTCTTCCAAGAGGCTCCGGAGGTCAAATCTGGCGATCGGTTTATATGGGGGCTATATATAATTATGGACCGATGTGGACCAATTTTTGCATGGTTGTTAGAGACCATATACTAACACCATGTACCAAATTTCAGCCGGATCGAATGAAATTTGCATCTCTTAGAGGCCTCGCAAGCCAAATTTGGGGGTCCGTTTATATGGGGGCTATACGTAAAAGTGGACCGATATGGCCCATTTGCAATACCATCCGACCTACATCAATAACAACTACTTGTGCCAAGTTTCAAGTCGATAGCTTGTTTCGTTCGGAAGTTAGCGTGATTTCAACAGACGGACGGACGGACGGACGGACATGCTCAGATCGACTCAGAATTTCACCACGACCCAGAATATATATATACTTTATGGGGTCTTAGAGCAATATTTCAATGTGTTACAAACGGAATGACAAAGTTAATATACCCCCCATCCTATGGTGGAGGGTATAAAAAAACAACAACAATTAAAAACAACGTGCATTGAAAACTTAATGTGGTACTTCACTGGTGGCAATAATATCTTAAGGTGGCACATTCACCACATATGGACCACAATGGACTAAATAGTCTAACTGAGTCCAAGGTTCACCACTATACCTAACCTAAACTTGGTTATCATTAAATAACCCAAATTCTATTGAATCGTATTTCCTTTTACAATCTACCTTCACTTAAAAAAATATATATATTTGCACAACACTCTTTTATTTGAAAAGCGACATTGATGAAAAATAGGTTTATAAAATTAAAAGTATAAAATTATATGTTCTTATGATTTTTCCCGACAATTAGTTATCCTTTTTGAGAACAAATATCGATTAAGGAACACTTGTAGATTTTTATATTTAAGATTCGATTCTTCTTTGATTGTTAAGGAATCAACCTTCTGCGGTTGCTGTAGTAGAGAAGGCGACCGAAAACCAACCAATTCGTTACGAAATATTGTTTGTTCAAGAAATTTAAAAATTATCTTTGGTATAATTTAGGCAATTCGTTTTTTTTTGTTATTGTTTTTATCAGAATAGAAAGACTAGACCATTGTAAGTCACTTTAATTAATTTTAAAAATACAAACAAAATTAAGTAATGAGAAATTAATCAATTAAAAATGTTTAACTCTTGTAGCTTTAGTCTATACATCTATTATGAATAATTTTTGGTAAAAGGTTTCTATTTCGATTTAATAATTTTTTTTTTGCGAGATTTAAAACTTATTTCGTAACGTATTTCTGAGATACTGAACTATCTTCTTTTTTAAATCTGTGATGTTTGTATTTTCTTTAGATAAGCCAGTATCTTTAAATCCATTATAATCATCATTGTCGTTATTTGATTTCGATTTTAATTTTTGATTTTTTGATTTGAAAATATGTGTTTATTTTTGAGGGTTGGTTTGTTAGGGTCGTGGTAAAAATGTGTTTATTTTAAGGATGTGTGGGTTTTTTTTGGTTTTTCTAATGCTTTGGAGAAGAGAGTTCAAAAACAAACAAAAAAAAAATCTGTGTGTAATCAAAAAGCAAAGAAAATTGGTAACTTAAAACAACTTTGTCTACCATATCTTCCTATACACATATACCATAAATATCTATTCATTGTATCGGGATTTTCTTATAGGTTTCTTTTCTTTTTTATTTTTGCTCTATTATACATAATTGCTTATCGATTTTTAGTGTTTTGATAATATACTGATTTGTTATTTGGTCAAAAAAGCAGTGTTTTTTTTAATAAAAATACTATTAAAATACTTATAAATATATATTATATATAAAATAATTTATAAAGTGCCAGGTTAGAAAAAAGCCATTTTATATTTTTTGTTAATTTTGCTTTGTTTTTTCTTTTCGTAGTTTGTGTTTTTTTCTCGTTGCAATTACGCATTCAACGAACAAATAGATTTTAGTTATTAAGACCTCACAAGCAGATTGAGAAATCCTTAGCAATAATAAGGGCTTTTGAATTGCATATTAAAAGGCCATAAAAATACATTGGGTTCTTTCATACAAATGTTTAACTCAAGTTTTACAAGAATAACAACTAATGGGAATGTTAAAGGGTATCAGTGTTGCCCTTTTGTTAGTTGACACTTTTGTGCCACTAACTATCTATACTTTTAACATTTTTATGCCACCTTTGGGTCATGTTGTCGCACAGTTGCTTTTTAGTGCAATAGTTTACCCTGATTTCTTTGAAATTATGAATCGGTGATTTAAATCGAACTAATGCATCCATTACTATTATTTAAGGAACTGGTTTCTTCTCAAACCATAATTTTATCAAACGGATGATTGTTGCGCCATTAGATAAGCAAAGAAATTTTTCTGAAGTAGGTTAAACATGCTCTCCCATTAATTATTAACTTCAATAGTTGATTTTCGACGAAATGGAGATAAAATGATTGTTGGGATTATAAAGATCTCTTTTCACCAAAGGAGCTTATTTTACAATATATCCGGGCTTTATTTGTCTATATATCAAATATTCAGATAGTTTATATTTATTTTTCTCAATGTTGTTTTAAAATAAAGTACTCTTAAGTTGGTATCTTAACGTAAGGGTCCTGAAAATGTCAAGTAATTCAGTTAATTAGCTTCCGTTTGAATATATACTATTCTAAGGATTTCCTGCATCTATTGTTAGGTCTTTTATTGCAACAAGTTGTAAAATAAAAGTATAAACATTCTGAATGAGTTAATAATGTCTTCAGTTTTGTTTTTTTTTTCGAAATATACAAAACATATTGTCTTGTGGTATGTTTATAATAATTATAATAATAAGCTTACTTAAAAACTAATTTAGATTTGTACAAAATGTTTTATTTTTAGATAAAGTTATATTAAAGGTATTTTCTATACATGTTTAAGGTGAGGGGAATTTATAGAACAGGGCTATATAGTGGCATATTTGTTTATATATATAACTATATATATATATATATTGTAGCATATATATGTTTAAAAGATAAATAGAAATTTAAATTCATGTACTTACAGCTTTCGATTTCAATATGACACAATTGACGATCCATGGGGAAGTACTGAAGATTCATGGGGCACGATGCAGTAATGGTTAATCTAGAATCGTACAACGACGACAAATGGGAAGAGAAAAGGAAAATGAGTATTAAGAGAATATCATCAAAAAATTGCCGCAATCTTTATTTTGAAGATGATGAGCTGAAAATAAACGATCAGTGTGTCTTATGCTAAATAACATCAAAAGCTTTTTGTATGGTTGGTGGTTAAAGCTCTACAATTACACATTGAAGACGTGTGTTTGGGAGAGAGAGAGAGTAGATAAAAATCTTTGGTTGATCTCTCTGGCAATTCATCTCTCCTGTCTTGGAAGAGACTTTTATGCGTTCTCGTGGAATCACATACACACATTATAAATATACAAAAGTTGTTGTTGCAAAGTCTTTTATAACTCTAGGATATTTACAAATACTTGTACACATTTATATAGCCAAATACATAACCATAAACAGAGTGAGATAGAGAAAAATGTTTAAATTCATAAAAAATAGAGAGTAAAAATAGAGAGTATGTAACGAGTATTCAGCGAGTTCAATTGGTGAAATGATAAAAAAAAGTGATAAAGAAACCTAAAAAATTACTTACTTTAATGCTTTTGTAGATATATAAATGATATTTTACCAGAATTTATTATTGTGGAGAAAGAAAATAAAAATGTTATAGATTTTTACAACTACTCATGAAGCCGTGGTATTTGAAAAAATTAATATTATTTTGCACTTGTTTAATTTAATTTTTGAAATTCTGTTATAACGATACTTGTTCCATACTTAATAGGTAATTCATTGAAACTTCTTTGTTTATAGATAAATGTGGTTTCTTAGCTAGTACTTACATAACTTTGAATAACAAGAACTTACGCTTATGTTTGGTTCATTGTTTCAAAGAAGCGATTGCGAATTCATTGCTGTTGCGCATTATCCTTGCCCTTGGAGTCACAGTTTTGGCATGTAGACTTTTGGACAGATTCTTGTTTTAAGGTAGTAGAAAATTTACAAATCGAAGAAATTTCTTAATATTCTAAAGAAATTTCTCCAATGGGGCAAACCTTTTTGTGGTGTAGTAAAAACACACAGAATTGTTGTTGTTTGTTTTCCTCTATTTTTTTGTTGTTGCCTGATTTTGAGCGTTGCGTTGGTGTTGTATCGTTAATTTGCATATATAGAAATGGGTCAAAATTTTCGTTTTATGGTTTGATGCTTTGATTTATGTTTACTGAAGGGCCAGAGCCAACTCTAAATGAGTTGGCAATTTTTGTGGAGTAGGAGGGTTTGGAAGGTAGTTGCAAATTACTTATTGGTAAGTATTCGATTTGTATGACTAGGTAATGTAGGGACGACAATTTGAATTCCTGTTTGTAGTTTGGCTTATGAGATACATATATATATACTCTACAACACTCTGAATGATTTCTTAGCGAAATAAATTACTTTTTAGTTAACAATTATTGTAAATAATCTTAATGAGTGAAGAATAAAAGTAAAGCCTGGAGTTATACAATATTAAAATATATTCATGAAGAATATCCAATATATTGCATTAATACCCAATAAATTGTATCTAACAATTGGAATTTTTCAAATCAAAAGGCATAATGAAAACTATGATTTTTTTAAGAACACTACTTATGTTACGATTAATGAAAAGTAAAACACTATTTTTCTCGAAGAAAATTTTTTTAACATTTTTTTCGATTTTATTATTAACATAATGATAAATTCCCTCTTTTTATAACCGAGTACTAACGGTGTAACATACTATGCATGAATCTACTTGGAAAAGCTTTGAAGCATTCAGAAAAGTCATCGCTGAAAAAACTTTTTACTGTTAGGCCAAAATTTGAATTGAACTCATGACAATTTGTATGCAAAGAACGATTTTTATATGAACTGCAAATCAGTTCGTAACAACAATTATTAGAATCTTTCGGGAAAATTAAATAATGTTTCTGTAAGACCAGTAAACTAAACTGCAATTAAAAAATTTATTGAAATTCATTTCTATCAATCTTAGCATTGATCACTTATGGCTATCGATTATATTTTATAATTTATCTTTCATTCTGATGGAATAATATCCACTTTATTTCAGAGTGTTGTAAAACATAAATAAAAGTCGATAATGTCCGACTTTAATCCATTGATATGATTCATGTTCTTTAGATAGATTTGTTTTCTATACATATTCTTGGAAATAAAATAAAGCCAATTGAACTCACTTTGCTTTGCTGGTGGTGTGACAGTTTAATTGATAAATGATATTTAATTATGATAAGGCTGTACATGGTTAATATGATATATAAATATGATGATTTTTGGGTTATGATGCAATGTGATGATGTTCATGTTATGATGCAACGTATATATTCCACAATTATAAAGGGTGATTCTTTTGAGGTTAGGATTTTCATGCATTAGTATTTGACAGATCACGTGGGATTTCAGACATGGTGTCAAAGAGAAAGATGCTCAGTATGCTTTGACATTTCATCATGAATAGACTTACTAACGAGCCACAACGTCGAATTTTCAGTGAATGGGCCCTAGAAAAGTTGACAGAACTTTAGAGAAAAAGAAAACTTAGAGACCAGAGTACCGAGTATTAAATACCAACTATCGGATAAAAGGACCACAGATTTGGCATTTACTGAATAGCAGATATTGTCCTAATTATGGGATTCAGATTCTAGTTTCATTTTTCTTGAATTAGTTGCCATGTAGATCAATAAATACTTGTAAATAAATTCTCTTTGACGTCAATCAAAAACTAATAATGTTTAACCTCAATATAGATTTTCATATTCCACATATTGTATGATTGAGACTTTGAACTACTCCAAGAGTATTAGGGTTTATTCTATAGATTTTCAGAATTGTTGGACTGCAGACAAATAAATCTTCTTGGCTACTTATAATGGAAAATACTGAATAGTAGTTTACTTCGAGCATTAAAGGGGCCTCACTTGCAATCAAAAGTTAATCGCTTTGTCTTAGTTAAATTAAATTGTGGAGTATACATAAGGTCGATGAAAGACGACCATTATTATAAATAAAATCGTGATTAGATTTAAAATAAAAAGAAATATTGTTTGAACAATATACTAATAAACAACATCGATAATTTTTCGTTCGTTAAAATTTGTATAATTTTTGTACAAAAATGAAAAATCAAATTGCACATACACGCACACACAAATAGATAGATTTGTAAAGAGAAATATAGAGCAAAAACATTAGAAGAGTAATGGTTAACAAAACAAATGGATAGAGAGAGAGACATTGCGAGGGAGAACGAGAGTGAGTGAGTGAGTGAAGGAAAGAGTGGTTTCTCAAATCATAAGGATGTATATATGAGACTATGAAGAATGCAAAACATAATAACTAAATAGGAAGATTTCTGATAGAAAGATTGACAATCAATCACATAGACAGATATATGGCACGTTTATAGTAGTAGTATTAATTGTGGTAGTAGTAATAGTTAGAAACAATTGTTAGTTTACACAGTTGTACAACATTCAAATGTTAAATCTTTGGACATGGATCCAAAGTGTATTGTTTTTTTTTTTATCTGGATAATGGGTTTTAATATATGGTGGGTGTTTTAGTAGTTTTTAATAGGGCGAGTATATAACTGTTTTTTTTTTAGTTTTTTCGCAAAGGATGATTGTTGCTGTAGAGGAGGGGGGTTTTTTTTATTGTGGTTTTACCTAATACTTCTTGTTATTGATCCAGAGTGATGTACACGTATGAATTCATTACTGGTTGTTGCAATATGAAAATATGACTGTTTTTCATTTACGAAAAAGGTGTCAGGTACCCAAATGTTTTTTATGAACTCTGATCCAACCGATAGTGTTTCTACACCAGGTCGTTTTCTATACGCTAAACGAGGATCAGTCCAAAATTGACGGAAGTAAAAATCCAGTGTAAAGTCCTGTATTTACATAATTCCACGTTCATATACAACGATCGAGATGTTATCATCAGCAGTATTCATCATCCGTATGAGAATTCGTAGATGGAGATAAGTGGATAGGCGATGCCATCATAGTCGAGGTAAATGAGGGTGCGTGTGTGTATGGTTATGGAGATGAAAACCATAGTAATTTTTGTAACAACACACACCCACACACATATAGATGACATATACATGTGTAGTAGTTGGGAGTGAGAGAAAAGGGGGAAGAGAAAAAAATCCTTATTAGTTAGTGCACACTTTTTAAATGTGTACATGAAATATAAGAAAAAATAAAAACAAAAACACATAAAAAGAAAAAAATATTTAAAATATAAAAAAAGAAAACATAAATTATAACAATTTTAATGTAAAACGAAAAACAACACAAAACACACACACAAATACACAAATTTCGTGCAGTTTTTTTTTTCTCATTGTCTTTGTAGGATATTTATTTATGCCAAACATGCTTATCACATATAAAACAACGAACAAATTATTTCACAACACTGATTGGAAATGAAAATTGTCAATCACAGTTTCTAAGGAAATTTTGAAGATTTTCGAAAATGTAATACAAAAACGCATAAAACACAAAACAAGACTTAAGCATGAATTCTGCTTTTCGTTTTAAACACAAAATCCAAAAAACCATCCAATTGCTTTGTCATTGAGTTTTGCTTTGTTTTCTGGTGGCATTTTGCAGCATGAGTTTTTTGACATTATTAAAAAAAAAAAAAAATTACAAAAATAAAATAAATAATTATATATTAAGACAATAAACCACAATTTTGTCACATTTTTTACAACAGATAATTTTTAAATTATGAGTTTAACACAATAATATCGCACACACACAAAGGTGGAGGAGATTATTTTATAATTTTAAGCTCTGGTGCGTTTTGTGGCATTTTTCGTGCTTGTTTTTTACATTTGACTTAAGCATTTGCTTAGTTAATAAAAATAAGAGAAGAAAAAACAAAAATGTTGCCTTTTTTCAAAAATATTTACAAAATGAAATATTACAGAATCCTCTCACAAATACTTTGTCAAAATAAGTACGTTTTGTTTAGATGAGCCGTAGTTGTATGCTTTTTTGAAGGCTTTAATATTTTATTTTCCTTTAACATGTCTCCACCTTACAGTGAAACTTTCTTTCTATGTCTAGGTTAGTAGTAGTCGCAAAATTACTTTAGATTATATATGCTTGTAAATGAGTATATTCTAATAGATGAATATTAGCCAACATAAAGGGAACTGGGTTAGTTATAGTAAAATTTGTTATTCTTATTACTTCAGAAGATTACAAAAAAAAAACGAAAAGTCAAATAATAAGAAATAGATTTAAATAGAAAATATAATCATTGGATTTGTAGAGTATACGAATATAAAATAGAAATAACAGCATACTTTTAAGCCTACGAGTACAATTACATATCGATACTTTTTGGTATTATTTCTGAGGTAACTCATATCTACATTTGTATGGTGTTTTTGCTTTTCAAAGAGAAGTTTATACTCATATTTAATTTAATTTTTTTAAACATGTCATCAATAGATTTACTTAATAGATTTACATTTTGCACAAAGCAATAATGGGGCGACCGTGGGTGTCCACATTTGACAGGCTTCACTGTATATAATAAGATGTTTGTGAACTATTTAATTAATATTCTCCTTTTTTCTGGCAGTGACTTGTGTGTGTATATGTTATCATTTAATTAGTTTGGGGTTTTTTTTTATGTAAAAACAAAACACTGTGTATTGAACCATAAATGCCACATAGCATTAAGATTTAAAGGGAAATCTGTGGCTTCAAGATAATAAGAACTAGAGGTCTGCACCGAATAACTTTTCACTACATGTATGCAATTCGCTGTCGAATATAGTACATACACTGTCTTTCTATCAGAGCGCAAGTAGTGAAGTGAAGAGAACACTTGCTTGTCAAATACCACCAAGTACTTATCCGAAACAATAAAAAGGTAAGTACTTGAGAAAAAGTACAACATGGATTCTCTTCACCTCACGTGGTGGTACCACAGGTATTTCTCAGTTATGTGCGAAGCAAATCTTTCCATTATTATTAATCATAGATATGTATGTATCTATGATTAATAATAATGGAAATCTTTATAACAAACCGAAAACATATATTATGGAGAGTAACTGTTTTCTTTTGTATTTCTTAAACTGCACGTGGTACATGGAGTACTCTATGAAGTTTTGTTCTCGCAACATTCTCGACGTGATCACTCTGAGTACACTTCAATAAGAGAGAAAGAGGAATGTGTGTTTGTTGGTAGTGAAGATATCAGAGTAGCAACATGAAGTTACTCGTGGCTTTTGGTGTTCATCAAAATGTGTACCAATTGTTTTGCGACTTCTCTCAAAGAGATGAACTCATGTTGCAAGTACACGTGTACTCTGAATTTACAAATGGAATTGTGCAGACCTCTATTGTCAAATACCACCAAGTACTTATCCGAAACGATATGTGTTTCGAAAAAAAGGAACAAAAAATTGTAAGTACTTGAGAAAAAGTACAACATGGATTCTCTTCACTTCACGTGGTGGTACCACAAGTATTTCTCTCTGTTATGTGCGAAGCAAATCTTTCCATTATTATTAATCATAGATATGTATGTATGTCACCTTTTTAATATATTTATATATGTCACACACCTTAGCATTGCCGTTCTTTATAACAAACCGACAACATATATTATGGAGAGTAACTGTTTTTTTTGTATTTCTGAAACTGCACGTAGTACATGGAGTACTCTATGAAGTTTTGTTCTCGCAACATACTCGACGTGATCACTCTGAGTACACTTCAATATGAGAGAAAAAGGAATATGTTTTTGTTGGTAGTGAAGGCATTAGAGTAGCAACATGAAGTTTCTCGTGGCTTTTGGTGTTCATCAAAATGTGTACCAATTGTTTTGCGACTCTGTCCAATAGATGAACTCATGTAGCAAGTACACGTGTACTCTGCATTTACAAAAAGGAATTGTGCAGACCTCTAATAAGAACATTATATAAAATATCTTATATTTTGTATAGTATTTGTAATGTAACAAAAACCGATATATAGCTCATGTACCTGTTCTCCCGAGATATACAAAGATAGTGAAGGTACGACAAACAAACTTTGTATTGAGTTGTAAGTCGACCGGTTTCAAATTAAGTGACTGTAATGTAATTATATATGCGTAAATTTACCGATACATATATGTATAAGAGATACAAATGTATTTCAATATGTAATATGATGTCACATTATAATCAGGGGTACAGAAGTCGAAAACGACTTTTTGTTATTCTAAAAATCGAATAATCATCTAATCGACTCTGTAGTTCTTTTTATGCTAAAAATGCATAAAAAATTGATTTTTCAATTTTTCGCTGAATATGCATCAAAACGATCTTTTAACCTTGATTTACTAAAAAAGCAACGAAAAAAAGTCGACTTTACAATCACCACTAATAATGATAATAAAGTTCGATAAATGTAATGATGATCGGATATTTAACTGAATTAGCAAATTCCGTTGTTCTAGGACCAAAAAACTGTCCTGATCACACAATGGAAAATAATAGGGTAGAAATTACAAATAAGCTTTTTATATACCCCAATTACAAAATAAGCTTTTTATATACCACAATTGTCCAAGCTTGCCCATAGACATCTTTCTCTTCCGCCCAAACGAATAGGCAAGGCGACTCAAAATATTGGCTAGACGCTCCTTAAATGATATCAACATGATTAAAAGTAAAACAAGTATATACGGCCGTAAGTTCGGGCAGGCCGAAGCTTATGTACCCTTCACCATGGATTGCGTAGAAAATTCTTCTAAACACTGCCCTACACAATCGAATTTCTTAAGTTGCGGTAACGCTTGCCGATGGCAAGGTATATTAAAACCTCCTAACACCGTCTTCTAAATTGTATGTAAGTCCATACGTGGTATATATTAAATCAAAAAAGATCGATCCAATACGTATATAATTCAGTTTGACAAAGTAGACATACAATTTTGACAAAATTTTCTACAGAAATAAAATTTCAACAAAATTTTCTATAGAAATAAAATTTCAACAAAATTTTCTATAGAAATTAAATTTTTACAAAATTTTTTATAGAAATAAAATTAAAAAAAAAAAAATTCTATAGCAGTAAAATGTGGACAAAATTTTCTATAGAAATAAAATTTTGACAAAATTTTCGATAGAAATAAAATTTTCACAAAATTTTCTATAGAAATAAAATTGTGACAAAATTTTCTATAGAAACAAAATTTTGGTAGATTATTTTTGGCTCGAGTGGCAACCATAATTATGAACCGATATGGACCAATTTTTGTGTGATTGGAGATCGGCTATATATAACTATAGACCGATATACACCAATTTTGGTATGGTTGTTAGCGGCCATATACTAACACCACGTTCTAAATTTGAACCGGATCGGATGAATTATGCTCCTCCAAGACGCTCCGGAGGTCAAAACTGGAGAACGGTTTATATGGGGGCTATATATAATTATGAACCAATGTGGACCAATTCTTGCACGGTTGTTAGAGACCATATACCAACACCATTTACCAAATTTCAGGCGGATCGTATGAAATTTGCTTCTCTTTGAGGCTCCGCAAGCCAAATCTGGGGATCGGTTTATATGGGGGCTAAAGGGTGATACGGTCAAAATTTGGTCAATATAAACTTGACATATTTCTTTCAATTTTGCATTTAAAAAACCTGAACACCCCTCATTTTGAAGGTGTGTGTGTAGAATGTTGCTCCTATTTTGATTTTGGAATTCACTCTTCAGTTGTCAAAATGCCGTCCAAGCAAGAAGAGCAGCGAATCAAAATTTTGCTCGCGCATCGCGAAAATCCGAGCTACTCGCACACAAAGCTGGCAAAATCGCTAAAAGTTGCCAAATCAACCGTTACAAATGTAATTAAAGTGTTTGGGGAACGTTTGTCGACAGCCAGGAAGTCTGGATCGGGAGGAAATCGAAAACCGGAAGCCGCTGAGACGACAAAGAGAGTTGCCGGTAGTTTCAAGCGAAACCCTAACCTCTCTCTCCGAGATGCCGGAAATAAGCTGGGTGTATCGTCTATAACCGTGCATCGGGATGATAAACAAAATACGACGGCCAAAGCGCGATCCCGGAGGCTGTACACGACGATGCTGACGAAGTTTGACTGCGTGGTAATGGACGACGAAACCTACGTCAAAGCCGACTACAAGCAGCTTCCGGGACAGGAGTTTTATACGGCAAAAGGAAGGGGAAAGGTAGCAGATATTTTCAAGCACATAAAACTGTCAAAGTTCGCAAAGAAATATTTGGTTTGGCAAGCCATCTGTACCTGTGGCTTGAAAAGCAGCATTTTCATAGCTTCCGGGACTATCAACCAAGAAATTTACGTGGAAGAGTGTTTGAATAAACGTCTGCTGTCTTTCCTGAAGAAACTCGGTTGTTCCGTACTGTTTTGGCAGGAATTGGCATCTTGCCATTACGGTAAAAAGGCCATGGAGTGGTACGCCGCCAACAACGTGCAGGTGGTTCCCAAGGACAAGAACCCTCCCAACACGCCAGAGCTCCACCCAATTGAGAAATACTGGCCTATTGTCAAGCGGAACCTAAAGAAGACCAAAAAAACTGCTAAGGACGAGCAGCAGTTTAAGGCAAACTGGCTTTCTGCGGCGAAGAAGGTGGCTGTACAAAATCTGATGGCAGGTGTCAAGCGTGAGGCACGGCAATTCGGATTTGGAAAATCGAAAGCCTAACTGAATATTTTTCTTGAATTTTATACTAATTGAACTTGAAAAAAAAATTTAATTTGATATTTTAAATAAACGATTTCACCGATTTACACGCGTTTTCCCTTGACCAAATTTTGACCGTATCACCCTTTATATATAATTATGAACCGATGTGGACCAATTTTAGCATGGTTTTTAGAGACCATATACCAACACCATGTACCAAATTTCACCCGGGTCGGATGAAATTTGCTTCTCTTAGAGGCTCCGCAAGCCAAATCTGGGAGTCGGTTTATATGGGGGCTATATATAATTATGGACCGATATGGACCAATTCTGGCACGGTTGTTAGAGACCATATACCAACACCATGCACAAAATTTCAGCCGGATCGGATGAAATTTGCTTCTCTTAGAGGCTCCGCAAGCCAAATCTGGGGGTCCGTTTATGGGGGCTATATATAATTATGGACCGATGTGGACCAATTTTGCATGGTTGTTTGAGACCATATACCAATACCATGTACCAAATTTCAGCCGGATCGGATGAAATTTGCTTCTCTTTGAGGCTCCGCAAGTCAAATCTTGGGATCGGTTTATATGGGGGCTATATATAATTATGAACCTATGTGGACCAATTTTAGCATGGTTTTTAGAGACCATATACCAACACCATGTATCAAATTTCAACTAGATCGGATGAAATTTGCTTCTCTTTGAGGCTCCGCAAGTCAAATCTGGGGATCGGTTTATATGGGGGCTATATATATATAAATTTCAGCCGGATCGGAAGTTAGCATGATTTCAACAGACGGACGGACGGACATGCTTAGATCGACTCAGAATTTCACCGCGACCCAGAATATATATTTTATTTGGTCTTAGAGCAACATTTTGACGGAATGACAAAGTTAATATACCCCCCATCCTACTGGGCTAAACTTGTAGGGGTATTATAAACGAAGTCTGATCAAAAAATTAATAATTTTAATTTTTATTTAGCTCTCTTCAAAAACAGCCTTTTTTCCAATCCTCGAAACACTTCTGAAATGCGCTTTGTGGTATAACTTCTGTTTTGATTTTTCTTTTAGCGGCGAAGAAAGGTGGAATTTTTTATTGACCGTACAACCTTGTGGCGTAAATTCATGATGCACCATTTCATTGTAGTTGAAGAAAACAGATTTGACCGAACCTAATGTGCTTTTTTCGATCTTGGCTCTTCTGGAAGTTTCCATTGAGCAACTACGAGGAGCGTTGCCATCGATATCTTCTTGGCCTTCTCAAAACTGAACTTGCTTTTTGTTCATAGTCAAATGCTACAGTGACTATTTGCTCATTTAATTTCATTTTGGACACAAAACTTAATACAGTTTCTTTGATACATTTTTTTTTTTGAATTGACTGATATTACCAATAACTATAACACACATGTACATACATCTAACTTATAGGAAAATATCCGAAAATCGAACATACGCCAATAACAAATTTTAAAAATAAGGTTTATGTTTTGGTCAGATCTAGTATATGACAAGAATGAGAAAGAACAAAGGTATTTGTACTAACCCTTTAACGTTGTTGATTGAGATTGGGAATTGTAAATAATCTATTTCGGTTTGTATTTCACTTTGAGAAATTATTCAATTAGCGCAAAATTTTTGTGGTTACCCGACGTAAAACTGCTATAAGGAGTTCTCAAAAGCTTCTCTTGAAACCAATTTTGTAGATCTTTCTTTGATTAGTTAGATGAATGCCATAAAACATAAACACAAAAATAGTTCCTATGGAAAACTCGGGCAAAGTTTTTTTTTGTCATTATTGAATTAATCACAAATTTACTTTTTCTGAGGGATTTTCATAAACAAATGAAAATTGAAATATTTATGTGCATTATTTGATATGACGTGTTGAAATTAATCATGTTTAGTTTTTAATTAAATTTATTTATTTATTTTTTTTTTGATTTAGGATGTACTCATATGCTGTTAGTTGGAGGAAATGTTTACAGCTTCAACTGAAAATTACAAATTTGGAGATCTGATATCAGTTGTGCTTAGGGGCGTTATACGCAATATGGGATTTTTAAGCGATAAAGCCTATTGACAGACAAACTGCATTTTAAAATATTTCGTAAAAACCCAATTATTTTATTGATAACTAAAACTATTTCTGTTAGACACTTTCCCTTTTGCAAAAAAATGCATAAAGTATGGTAATAATAAAGGAAAATATTTCAAATGAGAGACCAAAATAACCCATGAACGATTAAGAAGATCTAATAAGGTAGATATTCTAAATATATCAAGATTTTTAATTGTTAACTCTGTTACTGAGGTAATGAATAGTTAGAGTTACTAAATTTTTATAGATATACTTTATTAAAGAGAAACTCATTTGGGTTTTTGGGGGAAAGTTATTGAAATCAGGACAAAAATGAACTGAAAAAGAAGCTTCGAAATAAAAAAAGTTCATTTTAGCCTCATTTAATCAATGCATTTGTTTTTTTTGTAATTATACTTTTATAAAGGTGGATGGTATTCTATTGTTTTTTTTTTGTTATAACTAAATCTATTTGATTTGGTTTCCACTCGATTGATATAGTATACATAGTTTTTCACTAGGGATTTCAAGGACTACATATTTGATAAATGCTTTGATGGAGGACAAAACACAAACAAAAATGATTTGTATACAATTATTTTTTTCTACTTCTTCTTCACACCTCCCTATTGAGGACATATACAAGAATATTGATGAACTATGGAAAGGACCCATTTGGACATAAAACGATATGAAAAACGAAATACAAAATGAATGTTCCAATTTCAAGAAAACAAAAAATATACATCTTTTAATACAGAAAAAATTAAAATAAACCTTTTTTTTTTTGAATTATTAACGCTTATAGAAAAGCTTAAATTAACATATGAGTGAGTTTGAATTGAATTGTATGCATGAGGTGTGTATAGATTACTGACCATATATGTATATTGGTGTTGAATTTTGTTTTTGTTGTACGTAACTACTGGTGATCACTTATTGGTCCAATATGGTCATATTGGTGTGGTGTTGTATGTTTTCATAATATAATAATAATTTTTATGGTTTAAAAATATTTCTATATAAGTTTTTTTTTTGGTTTTATGTGAAAGTGTGTGTGTGTGTATATATCTTAATCTTTTACAATATATTTTCTTTTTTATTTTGTTACACATATTTTTTTTCTTTATCACATATTTGAGTCGCATGAGTATGACCAAGAGTAATTGTAGAAAAGTGATTTTTTTCTAATTTTAGCAAAATAAATGTTAAAAAAAATTTTGATTGCAAAATATTTATAAATGAAGCTAAGGAAAAATAAAACAAAAATGAAAAAAGTTTAATATAAAATCAAAACGAATTTTTAGTTTATTATAAAAGTGCTGAAATTATAGCAATCGATTGAATTTCTATTCACAGAAAAATTGTTTTTTTAATTCATCTAATTCAAATTTATTCAATCACGGAATTGATAATATCAATCATCGGCACTAATTAGAAAATGAATTGTTTCCATTAACAATGTAATATTAGTACCCAACAAAAAAAAGCGTCGCCAAAAAAGTAATGAAAATGTTCTTTTTGGATCCGGAAGTGGTGCAAAATTGACGCAGAAGCGATGAATTTAACCTGGGCTTGTCATAGGACGGAAGTCCTCCATTTCAACAGCCGTTGCACTGAATTTGCATCATTTCTTTAGGTGTGATCCGAATTCAATGGTTTAAATGTAAATTAAAAAATTCTGTGATACTTTGTCAAATAAATAATTTTTAATTTTTTTTTATGAATTTAACCTGGGCTTGTCATAGGACGGAAGTCCTCCATGTCAACAGCCGTTTCACTGAATTTGCATCATTTCTTTAGGTGTGATCCGAATTCAATGGTTTGGATGTAAATTAAAAAATTCTGTGATACTTTGTCAAATAAATAATTTCTAATTTTTTTTTTAATTTTTAATGGATTCTAAAGCTTGTCAGAAACGTTTGACCTCAAATATTTTCAAAAATACACAATTTTTTCAGATTGGATTTAGCATTTTTTCGTCAAAATTTAAACGATTTGTACCGTTTTATGAATTCTTACTCTGTTTTTAACCTATTTGAAACAAAAAAAGTTAAAATTACCCATTAAAAAACCAAGTTATAAAAAATTGAATTAAAAGAACTTCCTGGGTACTTAAAATAAAGAACATCATTGGGAGTACATCTTCTGGAAGTGTTTTTAAAGTTGTGCCTTTGGAAGAACTTCCAAATTTTTTTGCTGGGTACTTAAACATTTTATTAATTCACGTGATTTTTGTGATTGATTTTTTTGACTAAAAAAATTTATTAAATCAAATTTTCTATATATTGATTTTTTGAATTCAAATAATTTTTTTAATACAAAATAAACTTTGTTTATATTTTTGCTGTATTGCTATAATTTTTGGAATGAAATTTTCTTTTAAACGATTTGTCTTAATTAATATTAACCCTCAAATATATTTTAGAAATATAGTATTCATAAAATAGTTCGATTTTTTTTTAAATAAATATTTTGTGTTAATTTATAAACTTGTCTTAGTTTTTGATCTGTAATTACCTGGTTTCCAATCCTACCTCCTAGTTAGAGTTTGACCAAGAAAATGATTAGAAATAATTTAGAGTTACGCAAGATAACTTAGATAATTTAGAGTTGTGGATTACAAGACCGAGATCTTCTCAGATGGGAATGTAAAATAACCAGGAAAAATCTTTCTTTTCTGAGGAATTTCTCTGATACAAAGTTTTTGTTCCTTTACTATGAGTTGATAAACTTTTCAATGAAGGGATTATGTTCTGAGTTTCTACTTAAAAATCGGTATCAATACAAAAAGGAAAGTTTTCTTTTATGTTAACATTTTTTTGTCCTAAAAAATTGGTTATAAATCTTCAATTTACCTGACATTGTCCTTAAATTCGATGATTTTTTGTAACTTGACTAAAAAGTTAAAATGTATTAAATGGCTTCCAAGACAATAATTTCTACTTGAAGTCGATTCTGAATTTTCCACCAAAGGTTTTGTCTCCACATTAATGATTTTGGTACAAATTTCGGAGAATTGGAAGCATTTAAGGAGCAAAACTCTTTTAAATTTGAGTTTTTCGTACTTGATACTAGGAAACAAATTTGAATTTATTTATGGTCCGTTAAAAGACGTAAAAATACCTGCTAATTTATTTCCTGGCATAACGTACGCAAAACTCAAATTAAAAAATCTTGCATCTTAAATGCATCAGTAGGGCAATTCTCCGGAATCTATACCAAAATCATAGATATGAACACAAAGCCTTGGAAAAAGTATTTCAAGCTCCGTTCGATGATATCAGAGTTTTTGTTGTTGGTCCTACCTAATTAAAAGTTTCTAATTTATGCTAGGCTGTTGTTACAAAAACACCCAGAATATACTGTCCATTGTGATACAGATGGTGAACTTCTCTCTTGTCATAACAGGGTTAAACCTGTTGGTGTTAATTGAATGCTCATTTTTCATTAATTGTATTTCGATCAACATTCATAATTTTTGATTGTAATATTTTGTACGAGGATATATCAATAGTTTTTACAATGAATTTTGCTGTGGGTCATGAGCTTGTGCACTGCTGTGTAAGTGTGGACATAATATGTGTGTGTGTATGTGTATGTGGATTTGTTATAGACAGGCTGATCGAATTGTTGCAATACAACATTGTAGTAGGCATACTCACTATGTTAAATCACTCGCAATAATCAAAACTATAACATTTTCCCTCTCACACAAACACACACACATATCAAAATGACGAGATCAATAATTTATACATTATGTACAAGAAAACTAACAGTAAGGTGAACATTAATTGCTGTAGAGTTTATCTCTGTTGGTGGTGTTGCAATAAAATATTTGATCAACAAAAATGTTAAAAATGTATATTTTCACAAAAATATTCACCAGATAGTGAATGGCTTTATATATTTCTCTTGAATTTTTTTTATTGTGCAAATATTTGTGTCGTTTGTGAAGACCTTCACACTTATTCGGTGAATACCTCGTCTTGTGAATTTTGGCCCTTGTCTCCTCAAGGGAGCCTTTATAAAAAAGCCTTAAATTTACACTGTTGAGCGGTGGTGGTAGGTGAATGGTTGTGGTGGTTTGGAGATTTATGTCAAAAGAATCAATGTCGTGCAGAATGATTAAATCATGAATAAAGAAAATAAAGGTAGAAGATCAAATTTACAATCGGGGATGCGAAACATGACTTAAAAACTAAATAAATAAAATCCAAAAACCAATTTTATGCTTGGAAAAATTAAAAATGAAATTTTATTTGGATTCATACATTATGACGATTTTAAATAACAAACAAATAAAGAGTATAAAATTCAAGGAGGAAGAGAGAAACAGAGAGCAAGAGAGAGAAGGAGGTAGGCAACATTTCGAATTTAAGAATATTAGATAATCAAGGGAATTTGAGTTGGTTAAAATTTTACAGCGACAGCAACAGTTGTAGAGAGTAGTAGGTGGAAGAGAGGGAAAGATATAGTTGAAAGTTTAACAGTGATAGACATTTGATAGGGATTAATAAAATAGAGTTTTTATAATCTTTAGAATATTTAAATGTAACAGTTGTTTAGAACATAGATAATATAGACACAGGATAGAATTTCATAAATACAACTCATATATATGGCATATATATGTATATTGATATATATTCTTGTATATATATTTTTATATTAATAGATATATAGATACTTTGAATGTTGAAACAACAACAACATCAACTATAACGCTTTCATTTCAAACATATTCAAATTTGATTGATTTCAAATGAAATGAAATGAAAAAAAAAACATATTAAAAATGAAATGCAATGGAATTTTGAAAAAGAAAAAAGAAAATACAAAACAAAATTTTATGAAATGTTAAACAAAACAATGTTAGACACGTTATTTGTATTTTTATTCAATAAAAGGAAACTTTTAAGAGTTTAATATAAGATTTATTGTAAAATTTCGTGAACTTTTAAATCTTATTAAAATTATTTTAAAATACAATATAAAATAGTTTGTATTAATTTATAAAAGTAAAATTGTTTTATATTAAAAAAAAAAAAAAACAATAAAACAAAAACATTAAACGCATGAAAATAAATAATGCAGTAATAATACAAAAAAAAAAATATTAAAATTTATGTACATTGAAAATAAAATAAATTAAAATATGATATAATTTTTTAATTATTAGATTTTCAGAACAGTATCTTTGGAGTTGACTTCGTAGGCATCGATCCAACCTCATATTTTGATTGAAAATTGGACGGACAAAATGGAGCATTGGACAGAGAATATGTACAAAGTTTATTATATCTATAAAAAAGTCTAAAATAATTTCAGATCGGATCAAACTTACGATTTGAGAAGCAAGATTAGTATTATATCTATGAAAACGATCCCCAAAGTGCAAATGGAGTAGCACCCTAACGAATTACATCGAAAACAACAACACCATTAGCATTATGAAAATAAACGCCAATATATCAAATGGAAAATGACCGAGGTTTCTTTTGTGGGATTTTGTTTTGTTTCACCTGATGACGTATATCGGCTTTCTGGCACTATGCAACTTTTTGTTGTTCGGAAAAGAATTCTCTAAATTTCGTTGCAATGCAATGCAATACCGGAATTAACTGCAGTTACTGGATTTGTGTATTTTGATGTATACAAGTTCTTGAGACATGATTCCAATGTTAAATAGGTCGCCGGTCTTTGGCCGGGGCATAACACTTTATCGTAAGAACAGAGTCCAAGGTTAGGTTAGGTTGCAGCCCGATGCATCAGGTTCTCTTAGACTATTCAGTCCATTGTGATACCACATTGGTGAACTTCTCTCTTATCATTGAGTGCTGCCCGATTCCATGTTAAGCTCAATGACAAGGGACCTCCTTTTTATAGCCGAGTCCGAACGGCGTTTCATATTGCAGAGAAACCACATAGAGAAGGCCATATATAACTATAGACCGATATGGACCTAGTTAAGCATGGTTGTTAACGACCATATACTAGCATTTTCAACTCACTCGGATGAAATTTGCTCCTCCAAGAGGTTCCAAAACCAAATCTCGGGATCGGTTTATATGGGGCTATGTACGATTATGGACTGATATGGACTAATTTTGGCATGGTTTTTAATTATCATATACAACCACCACGTACCAAATTTCAAGCGGATCGGATGAATTTTGCTTCTCCAAAAGGCACCGGAGGTCAAATCTGGGGATCGGCTTATATGGGAGCTATATATAATTATGGACTGATAGGAACCAATTCCTGCATGGTTGTTGGATACCATATACTAACAGCACGTACCAAATTCCAACCGAATGGGAAGAATTTTGGTCTTCCAAGGGGCTCTGGAGGTCAAATCTGGTGATCGGTTTATATGGGGGCTATATATAATTATGAACCGATGTGGACCAATTTTTGCATGGTTGTTAGAGACCATATACTAACATCACGTACCAATTTTCAGCCGGATCAGATGAAATTTCCTTCTCTTAGAGGCCTCGCAAGCCAAATCGGGGGATCGGTTTATATGGGAGCTATATATAATTATGGACCGATGTGGACCAATTTTTGCATGGTTGTTAGAGACCATATACTTACACCATGTACCAAATTTCAGCCGGATCGGATGAAATTTGCTTCTCTTAGGGCCTCTCAAGCCAAATCTGGTGATCGGTTTATATGGGGGCTATATATAATTATGAACCGATGTGGACCAATTTTTGCATGGTTGTTAGAGACTATATACTAACACTATGTACCAAATTTCAGCCGGATCGGATGAAATTTGCTTCTCTTAGGGGCCTTGCAAGCCAAATTTTGGGGTCCGTTTATATGGGGGCTATACGTAAAAGTGGACCGATATGGCCCATTTGCAATACCATCCGACCTACATCAATAACAACTACTTGTGCCAAGTTTCAAGTCGATAGCTTGTTTCGTTCGGAAGCTAGCGTGATTTCAACAGACGGACGGACCGATTTCAACCAAATTTAACACGCATATCAACAATGCTAATTCTATTCCCTGTGCAAAATTTCAACTAAATCGGGCAAAAAAATGGCCTCTGTGGTCATATGAGTGTAAATCGGCCGAAAGCTATATATTGAAGCTATATCTAAATCTGAACCGATTTCAACCAAATTTGGCACGCATAGCAACAATGCTAATTCTACTCTCTGTGCAAAATTTCAACTAAATTGGGGTAAAACTCTAGCTTTTGGGACCGTATTAGGCCATATCGGGCGAAATATATATATGGGAGCTATATCCAAATCTGAACCGATTTCTTCCAAAATCAATAGGGATCTATTCTGAGCCAAAACACATACTTGTGCCAAATTTCAAGTCGATTGGACTAAAACTGCGACCTAGACTTTGATTACAAAAATGTGTTCACGAACAGACGGACAGACAGACAGACGGACATCGCTATATCGACTCAAGAGCCCACCCTGAGCATTTTTGCCAAAGACACTATGTGTCTATCTCGTCTCCTTCTGGGTGTTGCAAACATATGCACTAACTTATAATACCCAGTTCCACAGTGTGGCGCAGGGTATAAAAAGGACATTGCATGATGATATGGAAGGCGGGTTTTAAAACATTCTTCTGTAGGTTAACAGACTCTTCGGCCCGGGGTTCAGACTTTCTTGTAAGTGACCTAATACGAGCCTTCCTAATATCCATTTTTTTCAAAATTAAATACAAATTTTCTAAGTTAAATCTTTAACATTTTAGAAATTCAAAATTCTTCTGAAGTTAGTTCTTATTATCTTTAAATAAAAATTTAAGTGAATGGTTTTTATAATTGGAATTTGAAAATAATTGAAAATTATTGCATAATTCATGTTGAAAAAATTGTAAATTAAATAAATTAAATAAGAAATAATAATTAACTATTAGTTGAAATTAAAAATTAAATTGCTTAAGGAAACTAAAAATTTCTCCCAATTTAAAACATGGAAATACAATTTTCAAGAAATTTTTATTCATGAATAAAACATATTAAAATAAAAGAATTGTATCTAAAAAGAAAAAGAAAAATTTAAACATTTAATGTGGTTTGGAAATATTCATTATTTTACTTTTTTATATCTTTGAAAATTTATTTGCTAGTAAACTCTTTCTAGTTGCCATGTGAATATTAAGTTCTTTATATAAACTTGATATTAAATTACGATAATAATGCTCAAAAGCGCTAAGCATGTATCGTACAAAATTTTGGAATTTAATAATTTCCTAAACGAAAAACAAATATATGTTTTTGAAATACAGTGATGTGTTTACAACAACGCAGGAAATTATAAAATCAAACAAACGAGGCTTTAAATTAAACATTTTATAGACATGGGAGAAAACAAAAAACAAAAAGGTTTTTCTTTTCTAAAATGAAATTATTTTTAAAGAATTATAAGGACACATCGATTTTAGGCGTGATAGTAAATGAAAATCACAAAAGTTGATATACATTTAATTATTTAAAATTTAGAATTTCATATTTCAAAATATGTCATCAATTCTGAAAGAGGTGAAGAACAGAAATAAAAGAAAACCAACAACAAAAGTTATAAATAAAAACGTAATGAATTGTATTTTATATAGTGAATTGAAAACAAAAAAATTTAAAATTGAATTTTGAAAATTTTCATGTAAATTAAAAACAAAAAAACATTTCTTTTGAATAAATGAAATAAAATGCATATACATATATATTTTTGCTGAGTGTAGAGTTTTAGTTAAATTGTTGTTGCATATGTACCATGAGAACTTCCGAAACCGAACTGATACTGAGAACATACATTGTGACGCCAACCTCCACAGGGGGACCTGTAACATATACACACACACGTTTGTTTGCTTTTGTAGTAGTAGTTTAATATCAATCTTTTGTTGTTTTTTGTATTTGTACATATTTTTTTTTGTTAAGTTTAAATATTTCCTTAGTTTTTTTAATTTTACTGATTGTTTGTTTGTTAGAAATGTTCATTATAATTCTTATTTTTTTTTCTTTCTTTGCAGATACAACATATTTTTGTTTTAATCTCAAAATTTAGTTTAATTTTCAGTGTTTAGTGTTAGTAACAGTTTACAGTATAATATTTTTTCTTTTTTTTTACTTTTCTAGCTACTGGGTTGGTAGGTCTTCATTTTTGATGGAGGAGGGACTGGAAGTGCTAGACAGTACAAAGCAGGGCTCGATTTTTTGTGTGTTCAAAGTGCTTAACATTTTAAATGGACAAATTGACAATTTTGTGCTCCTATCTAACTGTTCTGTTAATGTAATAATCACAAGTTGATTTAAAAATATTCATTTTTATGATATAGTATTTATTTATATAGATCTAAGACACAATGTTGCTTATATGCTGTGTAAACATAGCAACTACACTCAAAAAAAAAAGTTTACTTGGTTCCAAAGATTTTGACCTTCCCCTTAGGATTTTGGTATTGATTCCGATGCAGCTTCATTAAAATAAAGAAATTTTTTAGCGGCCTATCTGGCTTTAACTCTAGGACCAATAAAATTAAAATTAGAATACAGATCTCATTTATCAAATTTTCATTCTCTTTTCGCGGTTTATTAATATAGGTACTCCCGTACAAACAAATACCAGTTTAAAAATCCAAATTATAAAGGATACTTCAAAGTAAAAAATATTTTCTTAATTCCAAAAAAACTTTAAACCAAAGACGCTAAATCCTCAAAATAAGTCTTAGTCTATATTTGAAGCGTTTTTATCTTAAATCTAAAGTTTCAATATTTCAGTTAATTTAAGGACAATTTCTTTAAAGAAAAAATGAGTTTCTTTGCTTTAAGTAAAATTAGCCTTAGTTCAAAGACACAAATTTACAAAATTTGTGTCCTAAATTTAATGAAAAATAAATTTCCAAAAATTACAAATATTATAAACATCATTTTAATTAAAATTTCATTATTTTAAAGAAATTTGTCCTTAATAGTTCGCATCCTAAAATTTAGGTTACGTAATCCTTAATATCACATAATTATATTTTTCAGTGTAGGGATACCAAATTCGAAAATAGACTTTTAGTTAAAAAAAGTTGAAAAGTTGCATATTTTCATATTTTAAAAAATATCGGAAGGTCGAAAAGTCGACCATAAACATTTAGATGTTTAATATGAGAGGACCCTATATGTAAGTTCCATAATTTTCTGAATCTACTACTATGAGCAAAACGTATAAATGAATTTTAAAATATAAATTTATACAATTTAGATTAACTTGGCGCCTTGGTTGTTCATGGAAATCCCAATAGGAAATTAATTACATGTGTTCGTTATAAACCGAAAAAGAATAATAATTACGTTTATGGAACAAAAACTACTAAACCTGGCAACTAAATATTTTCACTGTTAAAAGGAATATTTGAAACCGATTCATTGCCACGAGTATGAAAGCAAATTTAAAAACATGTTAATGCAACTTTTTTGCATTAAAATGCTCACAAATTTTAACTTTTTCATAAAAATAAATATTCTTAAATCTTCTCCTTGAGGGTCCTGTAAAAATAATAATAATAATTGCTCGTTTGTTTTTTTTTTTATTTTCTTTAGGAAAAGTTTTTGATTAGCAAAAAATGCTAGAGATAACCAACTGTAACAGAATATGTGGTAGATAATTTGCCTATGATCTAAAAAATGGAGCAATTTGGAAAAATTGAAAATTAGTGGTGGAAGAGTGATAAATTGATTTTGCTTTTTTGTTTTTTTTTTTTTTTTTTTTAAGAAAAACAAAGGACCAAAAAATGGACTTTCGCAAATGGTTGAATTGATTGATGAGAATTTTTGAATAAATGTATGGACAAATGTTTGGAATGATGTGGAATCGTTTATGTGTGTAGAATAATCTAGGCGAATGAAAACCAAATCAAACTTAGTCTTGAAACATCCATTCCATGATGGAAAATCAATTACATATTTCGAATCCGAAATTGATGGATGTCAAATGAACCGGAATATAGGGTGAAGACCTCTCTTTAATTAGCTATGATAAGTTGTTATACTACAATAAAGGATATTTTGGGGATTTTATGTTTCTTCCAGAAAGCGAGTCCACCTATAATAAAACATAGTTATTAAATTTGCCTAACGTGAATGGTATTTTTTAAATAACACGTGAGCAAACAAAAATTTAAAAGAAATATATATAAACTAAAAAAAATATTTTTGAAGAAATTTGATTTAAAAATAATAAAAGAAAAAAACTAATAAATTGAACTTGACTTTAGGCCAATTTGTTTTCATATTTTCTAAAATTAAGTTAGGGAAAAAAGAGAGAAGGATTAGTCCTTGTTGTTTAGAAATTTTCCAACTACCAAGAAAAACTAAATCATATAGGAGGTGATGATAAGTAGGTGGTTGAACTATTATTAGAAAGTGGTGATGGGTGGGGGCTAGGGTCTAAAATGTGGTGGTTGGCATAAAAGGTAGTGACGGTGGTGTTATTAAAACTAAAGTAAAGTGCTTCTAAATTTATAGGAGATATTATATTTTTCATGACTAGTCTCATCTTTCATAAGGCTGCTCTGGTTTTCTTCATTTATATGTATGTATATATTCTTCTGTTTTGCTGGTAGTAATACTGCTCTTGAAATGTTTATTTCATACGGCCGTGTTTCTTTGCTCTTGTGGAATTAATGGTCATTTTATTGACTATATCATTTTGTAGCCTATAACCTGTTATATTATTGCTTGATTATTTTTCAACTGGAACATTGTAATATAGTTTGAAGTATCGTTTCATTTGATCCGTATATTTCTTATATATGCACAAGTTCATAAAATATTTGTTTTGTGAAGTTTTTATGAAAACAATTTTTTGTGTCATTTTCATATTGAATCTGAATCAGAATCTGTAATTGGCTGTGTTTATTCATATACCCAAAGACAATTAAAATCTAAGAGTGGAAGATAGCATCTACAGTTTATATTGAAACTATTTAATAAGAACCGCAATTCAAAAAAATCAATAATAATTATAAATTATTAATAATGAGTCAAGGAGAATCTCTGAGCCTAGTTCGATGTAAATTTCAAAAATACCCCAAAAAATAGCCCAATATAAAGTAAATTGGGAATATAAAACAAGTCTTACGGCCATAAGTTCGGCCAGTCCGAATCTTATGTACCCTCCACCATGGATTGCGTAGAAACTTCTACGAAAGACTGTCATCCACAATGGAGTTACTTGGGTTGTGTTATCTTAAAACTATCTTAACATCATTTTCTAAATTGTGAGTTAGTCCATACGTGGTATATATTAGACAAAAGAGGTAAGTATAGGTAAGTCTACAAATAATTACGAATCGATATGGACTTTTACACGGTACGTAGAAACCCAGAATTGAAATATGAATATGAAATACAATTATGAACTTGATATGGAGCAATTTTTGTGTGATTGGGGATCGATTTATCCGAGGGCTATATAACTATAGACCGGTATGGACCTAGTTAGGCGCGGTCGGTTTATACGGACCGATGTGGACCAATTTTTGCATGGTTGTTAAATATCATATGCTGACACCATGTACCAAATTTCAGCCGGATCGGATGAAATTTGCTTCTCTTAGAAGCTCCGCAAGCCAAATCTGGGGATCGGTTTATATGGGGGCTCTATATTAAAGGGTGATAGGTCAAAATTTGGTCGTTAAGTTGGTTGCCAAATCAACCGTTACAAATGTAATTAAAGTGTTTGGGGAACGTTTGTCGACAGCCAGGAAGTCTGGATCGGGGGGAAATCGAAAACCGGAAGCCGCTGAGACGACAAAGAGAGTTACCGGTAGTTTCAAGCGAAACCCTAACCTCTCTCTCTCCGAGATGCCGCAAATATGTATCGTCTACAACCGTGCATCGAGCCAAAAAACGAGCCGGACTATCGACTTACAAGAAGGTAGTGACTCCAAATCGCGATGATAAACAAAATACGACGGCTAAAGCGCGATCCCGGAGGCTGTACACGACGATGCTGACGAAGTTTGACTGCGTGGTAATGGACGACGAAACCTACGTCAAAGCCGACTACAAGCAGCTTCCGGGACAGGAGTTTTATACGGCAAAAGGAAGGGGAAAGGTAGCAGATATTTTGAAGCACATAAAACTGTCAAAAATCGCAAAGAAATATCTGGTTTGGCAAGCCATCTGTACCTGTGGCTTGAAAAGCAGCATTTTCATTGCTTCCGGGACTGTCAACCAAGAAATTTACGTGAAAGAGTGTTTGAATAAACGTCTGCTGCCTTTCCTGAAGAAACGCGCTTGTTCCGTACTGTTTTGGCCGGATTTGGCATCTTGGCATTACGGTAAAAAGGCAATGGAGTGGTACGCCGCCAACAACGTGCAGGTGGTTCCCAAGGACAAGAACCCTCCCAACACGCCAGAGCTCCGCCCAATTGAGAAATACTGGGCTATTGTCAAGCGGAACCTAAAGAAGACCAAAACAACTGCTAAGGACGAGCAGAAGTTCGAGGCAAACTGGCTTTCTGCGGCGAAGAAGGTGGACAAGGTGGCTGTACAAAATCTGATGGCAGGTGTCAAGCGTGAGGCCCGGCAATTCGGATTTGGAAAAGCGAAAGCCTAACTGAATATTTTTCCTGAATTTTATACTAATTGAACTTGAAAAAGAAATTTAATTTGATTTTTTAAATAAACGATTTCACCGATTTACACGCGTTTTCCCTTGACCAAATTTTGACCGTATCACCCTTTATTATGGACCGATGTGGACCAATTTTTGCATGCTTGTTAGAGACCAGATACTAACACCATGTACCAAGTTTCAGCTGGATCGGATGAAATTTGCTTCTCTTCAAGGATCCCCAAGCCCAATTTGGGGGTCCGTTTATATGGGGCCTATACGTAAAAGTGGACCGATATGGCCCATTTGCAATACCATCCGACCTACATCAATAACAACTACTTGTGTCAAGTTTCAAGTCGATAGCTTGTTTCGTTCGGAAGTTAGCTTGATTTCAACAGACGGACGGACGGACATGCTCAGATTGACTCAGAATTTCACCACGACCCAGAATATATATACTTTATGGGGTTTTAGAGCAATATTTCGATGTGTTACAAATGGAATGACAAAGTTAATATATCCCCATCCTATGGTGGAGGGTATAAAAATTGGAAATAAAATGTTGCCAAATGAATGACAATAGTAGAAAATTTTCATGAACAGTGAGCCAACGAGTCAACACGAAACTTTGTAATTATTGAACAGTCGCCACACCAAAAGTCGACTTTTCAATAATAATAAAAATAGACTGTTTAAAATGTTTACCTATTTTCAACTTTTTCAAAAATCGAATTTTGCTAATGTCGTCTTTATCAATATTGGATAAAATTGAAAAGTCGCATTTAAATTAAGAAAGCCAAAATTTTAAAATTGACTTTTGCAAAATATGAAAAAAATCGATTTTTCGTCTCTTTTGGTATTGATATTTGGACATTTTCTTCAATTTTCGCCGATTCCTACGATTACTTATATTTCCAAGATTTTTTTTTTTGTAAAACGGGTTATTAAGAAATATTTTATTATATAGGTTGTAGTAGTAATACCGACAAATTCTACTAGTCTGAAATTTTAATAATTTTTCGTTATCGCTGTTCAAATTTTTATATAGGGTTGTATTAAATCATTTAGTGGAATAAGCATTCTTTAAATTAATATAGTAATTGTAGTTGGTAAAAATATTGTTTTGGGGAAAGCAAAATTGAAATGAAAATAATTCGAAGTTTAACTTCAGATTCAATGGAAAATGCACAAAAATATTTCTTCATGACTTTGAGCAAAACTTATTTTATACGAACTTGCGTTATAGTTTTAGCTTGTCTCAAAATAGAAACAAATTTCAATGTTATTTATAAGAGGAATTCCGCAGTTATTAATTAAGAAAACAAAAAAAAATTAACGGACACTAATTGGAACCAACAATCAAACAAACACAATCCAAAATAAAAGATAACATGAAAACAAAACTAAAGAAACACAAGGGACAAACATAGTGAACAAATTTTTATTCTCGATTAAAAGGACTAAGGCAAATAAAATAAGAAAAAGAATTGCATAAAAAGTATGAATAGATTTTATTCTTATAATTTATTTTTCTTGTTTTTTCATAAATTTCCATTTAATGAAACGTTTTGTCAAAAAACACTCAAACACAAACTAGTTTTTGATATTTTTTTTTAATATACTTTTAAAGGCTTAAATATCTAATTGATAAAGATATAAATAACAAAAATAATCAAAAAAAAAAAAAAAAAAAAACAGATAAAATTTCTAATAAATTTGAATATAGCTTTAAATAGAGAATAAGAGAGAGAGAGAGGTACATATGTGAAAAATTATGTACCATTTTCACTTCAGATAGCGAGCTGATCGATAGCACATACATGGTGACACCAACTTCGACCGGGGGTCCTGAAATGTCATTTAGCATCAATATCAATATCCAAATAATTTACAAACAAAATTTTTGGTGAAATATAATGAAAATAAAAGGAATCTGAAAAACAAATATGAGATTAAAATTTTAAAATGAAAATTGTGAAAAAATTAAAAATTAAGCCAAACATCTTTTTCAGAATGTTAGGAAAAATAAATGAAAAAAAATTAAACTTGTGTTTAGGGCCATAATGTGTGTTTCTTTCAGTCTATAATCCTAATGTTTTAAGCAGTAGGGTAATGTTTTATTTTTTATAAATATTTGCAGGGGAAAATTATATTTTACATTTGATACCTTAAAAATGTGGTTACGGTTTAATAATTAATTTTACTTTCATAGTTTCCCTATGCATTTTATTTGGTTTAACAAAAAAATATGAGGGGAAGACTAATATGATTTTTGTTGTATGCGAAATTAGTTTTGGATATTTTGTTAAATTTCCTCTTTAAATTTAAACAAACAATCATTTGCTTAGTAGGGATTAAAACGGGATGGAGGCTTGAATGCTTAGGATGATTACAGTTGTTTACTTACCACCATAGTTGGGTCTTACTCTTTTGTCATAACTGACACTGAAGGAATCCAATATAGCCGATATATTAACATCTCCCAACATACTACCGCCAGAGTTTCTAAAATAATATGAGAGAAGAATATATATGCTAATATGGTCTAGTTTGTCGAGTTGGATTCGCTAGGGATTTTCGTGTGAGAGAAAGTTATAACGAACGAACACATCAAGTTGTACAACATCAAATGACATGACATTGTGGCGTATGAGTGTTATTAGAATTTCTTTTGCGGGCAAAGTAACACGTATACGCCACAAGGTCTTATGTCGGGAATATGGGGTGGTATATTTATTTCATTTTTGTTTGTTTTCTTTACTTTTGTTATTCTTCATGGTTTGTAGGTGGATATGGAAACAAACGCATATTGTTGTTTTTATTTTTAATTTAAATATGTTATGCTTATGCAATACAAAAAGACACTCGGCAGCAAAATTTGTGGCAGCTGTCGTTGATTTTTTTTTCAGTTTTTTTTTTTCATCTGTAAATAAAACTTTAAATTTCTATGTCCAAGAATATGACAATGAAGGTGATTTAAGTGAAACTACATACTATATTTATTTTTATGTTACTTCACAAAATTTCAATTTTTATAACATTGTAGTATTATGGTATAATTGTGATTCGCTTCTGCTAAAATTTTCCAAAAAAAAAAAAAAACATAAATAACTATATATAATTTTTTTTATGGTTGGTATAAAAAATATAGTTTTACTGCCATATCTCAAAATCTTAAAATATATTGTGTTTAAATGTTCCTTGATTTGTAAATGTATCAAAGTTGGGCCATCAAATAACCGTTACTTATTACCATGAAGAAATACATGGGACTTTTTCTGCATTAAAGAGCGATCAAACTGACCCAAAACAATAATTAAGGTTGTTGAAGATATTGCCTTAATGAAATGTAATTTTAAGCAAAAGAAAGTTGGATATTATCTCATCGTTTATGATCGTCCAAAATGTGACTTTTCTGGATGTATTGGTAACTTTTGCAATGCTTCTTCACTCCTCAATCTACTTATTTACGTACCCATTGAGTTAAAAACAAGTATATACAGCACTAAGTTCGGCCGGGCCGAATCTTAAATACCCACCACCATGAACCAAATATTAGGGTTTCCTTTGAAATTTCAGGAGGGCTAGAGGACTTGAGGACACTTCCCAAAGATAAATTTAAAGATTTCACCTATTAAGACTATATCAGATTCTGGATTTATAAGAACCATTTTTGTTTGAGTTTTAGAGGAATCATTAACATCTCTTGTAAGTGTGCAAGAAAATTATTAAATAACGTCTTGATTTGAAATCTAAAATCTGTAGAAGAAAAATCTGGAAGTTTTACATTGAGTTTCAAGCAATTTTCATGATCAGTGCACCTTCTACACCCTCAAAAAGTGAAGTCGGTCTATATGGAGGCATTGCCAAATGGACCGATAAAAACTTAATCCGATACACGTTTTTGTGAGCCTGTGATACCAGAATATTTACAATTTCAGGCAAATCAGATAAAAACTACGGTTTCTAGAAACCCAAGGAGTTAAATCGGGAAATCGTTCTTATGGGGGCTATACTAAAACACGAAAATACCTCTAGATTTCCAATTTCAGGCAAATAGGATAAAAACTTCGGATTCTAGAAGTCCAAGATGTAAAATCGGGAGATCGGTCTATATGGGGGCTATACCAAAATATGGACCGATACTCAAAATTTTTGGCACACGTATTTGTGGTCCTACAATACCTCTAGATTTCCAATTTCAGGTAAATTGAATAAAAACTGCGGTTTCTATAAGCGCAAGAAGTAAAATCGGGAGATCGGTCTATATGGGGGCTATACCAAAACAAACTAAATTTTAAATTGAAGTTTGAGGCCTTTAAAACACCGGGGATTTTTAATAAACCCCCAGCCGGTGTTGATAAACCCGTCCACCGGTTTTCGTCCATTGGATTTGATCACTCTAGATACAGTCCACGGATTCCATTGTTCCTTGGTACCAGTTACGGTGTTGAAATCCGACACCTGTTAACAGGATTCAATTACACAAAACGAAACTGGAAGGTGAACAACCGATTTTCGATAATCGGTTTACCGGTGTTCTATATTTCAATGAAATATCTATCTATTTTGTCATCCGAAAGACTTCTGAAAGTCGAACTTTTTGTAGAGAGATATTAAAGATGAGAAACAACTGACTACTGACAAGACGCTTCCACTAAGTAGCTCAAAAAATCTTTTAGTACACAGCTCTCTTTACGACGATTTCACATTCTGTATCTCTACATAGTGTATACACGCACAGAAAAACCATGGTTGGACATGGTTGCCGCATCCATTTAATGCTTATCTAGAGCATGTAATTGCCGCGAAAACCATGTATTTTGTCTTTGTAAAAATAGTTTTCGAGCGGAGAAAAATGTATGGTGGCAATAAGCATTTGAATGGTTCTCAAATACCGCAAACATGTTCTATCATTTAAATGATAGAATTTGAAACCATTAAATGGTCGGGAAAATCATGTATCTGACCATTCAATTTTTTTACTTTTTTACAAGGAAAAAAAGTATTTTTATAGGTTAAGTATAGACATGTCTAGAACCATTACATGGCCATAAAGACCATTTAAATTTTTTTCGTGACCATTTAATTTTTTAACTTGTTTGCAGCGAAAAGAATTTTATAAAAACATTGAGCAGGTACACACGATTTTCATTTTGCGCGTCAGTCGTGTGTTGATTGTTTCTTGGAATGGACGGAGAATACGGATTTACTGTGTTTTGTGTTAATTTATTTATTCAGAAGTGGCACGTGGTTTTATGTGAACACAAAAAAGGAAAGTGTAATTGAAAAAATGAACCTGTTTTTTGTTCTGCCTTTTTCTATATGGTATCATTTATTTTTATTTGTAGTTACATGATGTCTGCATTTGTACATTTGATGCGCACGATGTAAATATGGAATAATTACTTATTGTTGAAATTGAAATAAAATAGAGTGTGTAAAAATATACGATGTTAGATTGAACGGCATTATAAATACAAATAAACAATGAATTAGTTTATAAATAAATAAAAACCAACAAATAAAGTTAATTTTGCGTTTTCTTTTCTCAAGTGCTTCTATTTTAACCGGTTTAACGGTTAAAGAACAAAAAAATAATAATAATAACAAGTATGTACGGCCGTAAGTTCGGCCAGGCCGAAGCTTATGTACTCTCCACCATGGATTGCGTAGAAACTTCTTCTAAACACTGCCATCCACAATCGAATTACTTAAGTTGCGGTAACGCTTGCCGATGGCAAGGTATCTTAAAACCTCCTAACATCGTCTTCTAAATTGTATGTAAGTCCATACGTGGTTATATTTAAACAAAAAAGATCGATCAAATACGTATATAATTCAGTTTGACAAAATTTTCTATAGAAAGAAAATTTTGACAAAATTTTCTACAGAAATAAAATTTTAACAAACTTTTCTATACAAATAAAATTTAAACAAAATTTTCTATAGAAATAAAATTTTGACAATGATGAAAATTTGATTATGAACCGAATAAAATGTTAACAAAATTTTCTATAGAAATAAAATTTTGACAAAATTTTCTGTAGAAATAAAATTTTGACAAAATTTTCTGTAGAAATAAAATTTTGACAAAATTTTCTATAGAAATAAAATTTTGGTAAATTATTTTTGAGTCGAGTGGCAATCATGATTATGAACCGATTTGGACCAATTTTTGTGTGATTGGAAATCGGCTATACATAACTATAGACCGATATGGACCAATTTTGGTATGGTTGTTAGCGGCCATATATTAACACCAAGTTCCAAATTTGAACCGGATCGGATGAATTTTGCTCCTCCAAGAGCCACCGGAGGTCAAATCTGGAGAACGTTTTATATGGGGCTATATATAATTATGGACCGATGTGGACTAATTTCTGCATGGTTGTTAGAGACAATATAACAACATCATGTACCAAATTTCAGCCGGATCCGATGAAATTTGCTTCTCGTTGAGGCTCCGCAAGCCAAATCTGGGGATCGGTTTATATGAGGGCTATATATAATTATGGACCGATGTGGACCAATTTTTGCATGGTTGTTAGAGACCATATACCAATACCATGTACCGAATTTCAGCCGGATCGGATGAAATATGCTTCTGTTAGAGGCTCCACAAGCCAAATCTGGGGATCGGTTTATATGGGGGCTATATATAATTATAGACCGATGTAGACCAATTTTTGCATGATTATTAGAGACCATATACCAACATCATATACCAAATTTCAGCTGGATCGGATGAAATATGCTTCTGTTAGAGGCTCCACAAGCCAAATCTGGGGATCGGTTTATATGGGGGCTATATATAATTATTTACCGATGTGGACCAATTTTTTCATGGTTGTTAGAGACCATATACCAACACCGTGTACCAAATTTCAGCAAGATCGGATGAAATTTGCTTCTCTTTGATCGGTTTATATGGGTGCTATATATAATTATGGACCGATGTGGATCAATTTTTGTGTGGTTGTTAGAGACCATATACCAACACCATGTACCAAATTTCAGCCGGATCGGATGAAATATGCTTCTGTTAGAGGCTCCACAAGCCAAATCTGAGGGTCCCTTTATATGGGGGCTATACGTAAAAGTGGGCCGATATGGCCCATTTGCAATACCATCCAACCTACATCAATAACAACTACTTGTGCCATGTTTCAAGTCGATAGCGTGTTTCGTTCGGAAGTTAGCGTGATTTCAACAGACGGACGGACGGACATGCTCAGATCGACTCAGAATTTCACCACGACCCAGAATATATATACTTTATGAGGTCTGAGAGCAATATTTCGATGTGTTACAAACGGAATGACAAAGTTAATATACCCCCATCCTATGGTGGAGGGTATAATAAATGAATGGTTTTTGAAAAAATTAGGAATTGTGAATAAACCGAAACGCGACTTAAAAACACCTGTTATTAGGACACCATAGTCTAAGTGTACTATATGTGAATCCCTGCATTACGTTTAAACACTGCTATGAAATGGTCTCACTTTTCTCAATTTTTCTAAGATCAATTTGGGGATCGATTTATATGTACACCATATGTATATTAAATCTTATAATGAAATACTTAAGCAGTCCAATTTAGAAACTCATATAGGTGACTTTTTTATATAAAATTTAAGTAATAAAATAAAACTTTTTATATAAAATTTAAGTAGAATTAAAAAAATCACAGTTGTTAAGAAAATAGCATTGTTTTCGTTTGCCATTTACAGACATATCTCAACGTTAATTTTTAAAGTTTCGAAATTTTCTTACACCTTAACTAGCCGCCAGGGTCGTTTCTTTTAGTTCCTAATTTTGCTAGCAGCCAACTATGAAGTCACTTAATAACTTCTGGCTTCAAGTTTTTGAGTAATTTATCTTTTTCTTGACCTAGTTTATTTATATTCGTACTTGAGCTGTCCATCAGTACATAGTGCAACTTCAACCTATACACACATACAAGAGCTAACATGCATACATGTATATATAATGACGTGTTGTTTCACCCTATATTATTTTTAACATGTTTGCAATTCCATTTATTTTTTTTCTTGCGCGCCAAATGAAAATTGCTAAGGCATCATTTTAAGGCAAATATTAAGTTTTTCATTGTTATTATTGTTGTTGCAGATTCCAAACTAAACCGTCATCATCATCATCATCATATATGCAAGTTGTTATAAAACAAAGTTATGGCACACAAGACGGAAACACTTGCCAATAATGTCAAAGTTGTTTGTTCATATTGTTCTGGGTAACACTAACACCGTTGGCAGTATTCTGACAAGGCAGCTAAACGAAAACAAGTTCTTAGCTTGGCGAATATTTTATCGACATTATTTGCCTGAGTATATGTAGATATATCATAAGTTGCCTGAAGTTCGTTGTTTTTTTTTCAAGAACTATGCTTAGTAACTTGTGAATGGAATTTTCTTATGAAGAACAAAAAAAAAAAAAATTGGCATTGTATGATTATAGATCGAAGATGAATAAAATGCATATTTTCTACGAAAGATACATGTTTATTATACCCTGCGCCACACTGTGGAACAGGATACTATAAGTTAGTGCATATGTTTGTAACACCCAGAAGGAGACGAGACACACGGTGTCTTTGGCAATAATGCTCAGGGTGGGTCCATGAGTCGATATAACCATGTCCGTCCGTCCGTCTGTCTGTGAACACATTTTTGTGATCAAAGTCTAGGTCGCAATTTAAGTCCAATAGCCTTCAAATTTGGCAGATGTTCATAATTTGGGTCAGAATAGAACCCTATTGGTTTTGGAAGAAATCGGTTCAGATTTAGATATAGCTCCCATATATATCTTTCGACCGATATGGACTTATATGGCCCCAGAAGCCAGATTTTTGGCCGAATTTGGTTGAAATTTTGCACAAGGAGTACAATTAGTAGTATAGTCAAGTGTGCAAAATTTGATTGAAATCGGTTCAGATTTAGATATAGCTCCCATATATATCTTTCGCCCGATATGGACTAATATAGTCCTAAAAGCCAGAGTTTTGGCACAATTTGGTTGAAATTTTGCACAGGGAGTAGAATTAGCATTGTAGCTATGCGTGCCCATATATCTCTTTCGCCCGATATGCACTTATATGGACCCAGAAGCCAGAGTTTTATCCCGATTAGCTTGAAATTTTGCACAAGGAGTACAATTGGTAGTATAGTCATGTGTGCCAAATTTGAAATCGGTTCAGATTTAGATATAGCTTCCATATATATATGTTTTTCTGATTTCGACAAAAATGGTCAAAATACCAACATTTTCCTTTTCGCCACTACTTAATCGAAAAGTTGTAAAAATGACTCTAATTTTCCTAAACTTCTAATACATATATATCGAGCGATAAATCATAAATAAACTTTTGCGAAGTTTCCTTAAAATTGCTTCAGATTTAAATGTTTCCCATATTTTTTACAAAATTATGTTCCACCCTAGTGCATTAGCCAACTTAAATTTTGAGTCTATAGATTTTGTAAAAGTCAAATTCTGTCCAATTCGAGTGATATTTAAATGTATGTATTTGGGACAAACCTTTATATATAGCACCCAACACATTTGACGGATGTGATATGGTATCGAAAATTTAGATCTACAAAGTGGTTCAGGGTATAATATAGTCGGCCCCGCCCGACTTTAGACTTTCCTTACTTGTTTTTTTTTTTTGTTTTTTTTTTTTTTTTGTAAAAGATAGCTAGAAATCCATTGCAATGGTCAAAATTATAACCACAATTCGCAAAAATGCAAATGTTATCCACATCTGTTCTTTATAGAAAACAACGACCATATGGTCGAGAATATTTTCTATGGACATCTAAATTATGTGTTGTTAATTTGTAGCAGATATCTGTTTCCCAAGGATTTTGTTTACACTCCCCTATCAGACAAGGACCTGCTATCACAGATGTCAGGATTGATGACCGTTATAACAATAAATCTAATATACGCATTAAGTCTAGATGGCGAAACAGTTTTGTTTTTATTTTCTCAGCATAGTTACAAAACCTATCGCTTGTTTCGTTCAGAAGTTTACGTGATTTCAACAAACGGATATCGCTAGATCGTCTCAACATGTCCCAAAATATTTATAGTTTATGGGGTCTGAGACCAATATTTCGATATATTACAAACGGAATGACATTGTTAGTATACTCTCATCATAAGGTTATTTTCACTGATTTTTATACCCACCACCATAGAATGGTGACGGGGGTATAATAAGTTTGTCATTCCGTTTGTAACACATCGAAATATCGATTTCCGACTATATAAAGTATATATATTCTTGATCAGAGAGAAATTCTAAGACGATATAACGATGTCCGTCTGTCCGTCTGTCTGTCTGTCTGTCTGTCTGTTGTAATCACGCTACAGTCTTCAATAATGAAGCAATCGTGCTGAAATTTTGCACAAGCTCGTCTTTTGTCTGCAGGCAGGTCAAGTTCGAAGATGGGCTATATCGGTCCAGGTTTTGATATAGTCCCCATATAAACCGACCTCCCGATTTGGGGTCTTGGGCTTATAGAAATCGTAGTTTTTATCCAATTTGCATGAAATTTTAAATCTAGAGGTATTTTATGACCATAAAGAGGTGTGCCAAAAATGGTGAGTATCGGTTCATGTTTTGGTATAGCCCCCATATAGACCGATCTCCCGATTTTACTTCTTGGGCTTATAGAGACCACAGTTTTTACGCAATTTACCTGAAATTGGAAATCTAGAGGTATTGTAGGACCACAAATACGTGTGCCAAAAATTATGAGTATCGGTCCATATTTTGGTATAGCCCCCATATAGACCGATCTCCCGATTTTACTTCTTGGGCTTATAGAAACCGCAGTTTTTATCCAATTTACCTGAAATTGGATATCGAGAGGTACTTTAGAACTGTAAAGAGGTGTGCCACAAATGGTGAGCATCGGTCCATGTTTTGGTATGGTCCCCATATAAACCGACCTCCCGATTTGGGGTCTTGGGCTTATAGAAACCGTAGTTTTTATATAATTTGCCTGAAATTGAAAATCTAGAGGTACTTGAGGACCATCAAAAGGTGTGCCGAAAATGGTCCGTATCGTTCCATGTTTTGGTATAGCCCCCATATAGACCGATCTCCCGATTTTACATCTTGGGTTTATAGAATCCGCAATTTATATACAAATTGCCTGAAATTGGAAATTTATAGGTATTTTAGGACCATAAAGAGGTTTGCCACAAATGGTGAGTATCGGTCCATGTTTTGATATAGCCCCCATATAGACCGATATCCCGATTTTACTTCTTGGGCTTCTAGAATCCGAAGTTTTTATCCTATTTGCCTGAAATTGGAAATCTAGAGGTATTTTCGGGTCATAAAGAGGTGTGCCCAAAACGGTGAGTATGGGTCCATATTTTAGTATAGCCCCCATAAGAACGATCTCTCGATTTAACTCCTTGGGTTTCTAGAAACCGTAGTTTTTATCCAATTTGCTTGAAATTGTAAATATTTTGATATTTTCGGCTCACAAAATGTGTATCGGATTAAGTTTTTATCGGTACTTTTGGTAATCCATAAGACCGACTTCACTTCTTGAGGCTATAGAAGGCGCCCTGATCATGAAAATTGCTTGAAACTCAATGTAAAATTTCCAGATTTTACTTCTCGGGTGAAAATCTACAGATTTAGATTTCAAATCAAGACGTTATTTTATAATTTTCTTGCACACTTACAAGAGATGTTAATGATTCTCTAAAACTACAAACAAAATGGTTCTTATAAATCCAGAATCTGATATAGTCCTCATAGGTGAAATTTTTAAATTTATCTTCGGGGAAGTGTCCTCAAGCCTCCTGATATTTCAAAGGAAACTCTAATATTTGGTTCATGGTGGTGGGTATTTAAGATTCGGCCCGGCCGAACTTACTGCTGTATATACTTGTTATTTTGTCGGTTTTGTCCGGTTTTGGGAATATCAAAAAACCGAAAAAGGGCTGCAAAAACTTGGATTTTTGGATAAACTGAAAACCAAAAAAAAAAAAAAACTTTATTTGGGCAACCTTAGATTTCAGTTTCAGATTTTGATATAGGTTCCATATATACACCCTCAACAAAAAAATCGCTTCTCTAACATATGTTCCAAACATAATTTGCATGAAGCACACATATTATTAGATACTGCCGAAACACTAATATGTTTGTTTTATGTGAACATATTGCTTGGAAGAATTTTCCCACAAGAAGATTGTGCTGATTTCCTCACATAATTTTTATTTTCACGAAATTTGTTAGTTTTTGGCATCTTTTTCTGTAATTCACATAATATTGAAGAAATTATTCAATTTTATATATATATTTTTTTTAGTTTTACCTTTCGCCTGGACGGAGAATCGAACCGAACACCATACAGTTTGTTAGCCAACAAACTATCCACTGGGCTACGTAGCTGTTATAGTCACCAGTAGACAATTAACGATTATAAGTTACATTTATATAGCATAGTTTGCAGCGCCCACGATCCCATGGAAACATAGCACTATTTAACAGAAATATACATTTGTTGTCCACGTGGAGCAGTGGTTAGCATATAGCATATATATATATATATATATATATATATATATATATATATATATATATATATATATATATATATATATATATATATATATATATATATATATATATATATATATATATATATATATATATATATATATATATATATATAGATATATATATATATATATACTTTATGGGGTCTTAGATCAATATTTCGATGTGTTGGCGAACTGTGTTAATATACCCCCTATCCTATGGTAAAAGGTATAAAAATGGTGTTCGGTCGAAGCAGGGATTGAACCAATGACCCTTTGCATGCAAGGCAGACATGCTAACCATTGCTCCACGTGGACAACAAATTTGGCTTCCAGACCCTCTAAGAGAAGCAAATTTGATCCGATCCGGCTGAAATTTGGTACATGGTGTTAGTATATGGTCTCTGAAAATCATACAAAAATTGGTCCATATCGGTCCATAATTATATATAGCCCCCATATAAACCGATCCCCCCATTTGGCTTTCGGAGCCTCTAAGACAAGCAAATTTCATCCGATCCGCCTGAAATTTGGTACATGGTGTTAGTATATGGTATTTAACTACCTTGCAAACATTGGTCCATATCGGTCTATAATTATATATAGCCCCCATATAAACCGATCACCAGATTCGACCTCCGGAGCCTCTTAGAAGACCAAAATTAATCTGATTCGGCTGTATTTGGTACGTGGTGGTAATATATGGCCTCAAACACCAATGCAAAAATTGGTCGAAATCGGTTCATAATTATATATAGGCCCCATATAAACCGATTCCCAGATTTAACCTCCAGAGCCCCTTGGAAGAGCAAAATTCATCCGATTCGGTTGAAATTTGGTACATGGTGTTAGTATATTGTCTCTAACAACCATGCAAAAATTGGTCCACATCGGTCCATAATTATATAGAACCCTCATATAAACCGACCCCCAGATTTGGCTTGCGGAGCCTCTAAGAGAAGCAAATTTCAACCGATCTGGCTGGAATTTGGTACATGGTGTTGGTATATCGTCTTTAACAACCATTCAAAAATTGGTCCACATCGGTCCATAATAATATATAGCCCCTGATTTGGCTTCCAGAGCCTCAAAGAGAAAAAATTTCATCCGATCTGGCTGAAATTTGGTATATAGTGTTTGTATATGGTCTCTAACAACCATGCAAAAATTGGTCCATATAGGTTCATAATTATATATAGCCCCCATATAAACCGATCCCCAGATTTGACCTCCGGAGCCTCTTGAAGGAGCAAAATTCATCCGATCCGGTTGAAATTTGGTACATTTCGCTAGGGTATGGTCGATAACAACCATGCCAAAATTGGTCCATATCTATCTATATTATATATAGCCCCCAAATAAACCGATCCCCAATCACAGAAAAATTACGATTGCCACTCGAACCAAAAATAATCTACCAAAATTTTATTGCCATAGAAAATTTAGTCAAAATTTTATATTTCTATAGAATATTTTGTCAAAATTTTATTTCTATAGAAAATTTTGTCAAGATTTTATGTCTTTACGAAATTTTGTCAAAATATAGTTTCTATACAAAAAAAACTGTCAAAACTTTATTTCTATAGAAATTTTAGTGCTCCAGATGTTGAAATGGTGGACGTCCGTCCTATAACAAGTCCATGTGAAATTCATTGCTTCTGTGCCAATTTTGCACCATATCCAGATTCAAAAACAACGTTTTCATTACTTTTTTGGCGACGATTTTTTTGCTGGGATGTAAAATTCAAGTGTTAAAAGATACCTTAAATACTGGACACAGTAGTAAGAGAAATTCTTACTCATATACTAGATATTACCATCAAAAGTCTATCAAATGTATTTTCAATGTAAAATTACCAAAGGATTTTAATAAAATGTAATGATAACATTTTCAACGTGAGATAACAAATTTATATCCACCGTTTAATAAATTTATTTTAACAAAAGAAATTAAATTTTCCTTTCAAAAGTATGTGTTGTTATGAGAATCGTTGGAGTCGGTTATGTCAATTATTTGTTAAACAAATATACCAGATTTTTACAAACAAGAAACTCCGACACCCTGTGTTATTTTTTTTATCACTCTATAGTAGGTTCCAATTAGGATGCAAGTTCTTTTACCTTAAATTATAGTTATTATCCCAACAGTTGTTATATATGACTCTTCAAAACCTCCATTATTTAAGGTCAATACAAAACGCAATACCAATCTCAATTGAAGAAAATGTTCTGGGTCAGTATTAACATAAAAACGAATGCAATTTCGCCTAACATCCAAAAGAAAATTTAAACGAAGCTCCTTGCATATGAAATTTTTACTAATGATTCGTGTTAATCACCATTATTGTTTATGGTAATCCTAAGGATGACCTATGTCAAAAGTGACCTTCGAATGTCGAATGAGTTAACAAAGACACCACCCGGAATTAGATTAAACGAAGGGGTTATTAACAATCACTTAGTTGAAGGTTGTCACCACTATGGCAGGCGACAGAGAGTGTCTTCGAAATTATCTTGAAATGGTCTATTGTGGAGGCTTTCACCACCCTCCCCTACCCAACCCTTGGAGTAGAGGTCATTCATGTGGTCAAATATACATAACACATACCATCTACTGCCACTCTACGCCATTTGCAGTCATTCATACAAAGGTTCTTTAAGGTTCATGTTAGCTTGGCAGAAACGCCTTTGATGTGCCAAAAAAAAGAAAAAGAAATGGCTATGCAACGCCCAAAATATGTTTACTTGCCATTATATAATAATGGCCGACAGTATGAAACAGGAAATCAAAATGGAGCCAACGGCAAAAAGATTTTGGTCTCAACAGGGGAGAGTAAAAGCGGTGCTGAAAACTATGGCAACAACGAACATAAAACATTCACAGTGTGACCTGTGACCAAATTTTCGTTTTACTATGGATGGGTGTGAGACAGCTTGGATGCTGGTGGCCACTTTACTTTTAGGGAAGGGCAGTTGGTATTTTCTTTGATGATGATAACGAGAAAAAAAACGAAAAATAATGCTAACATCATCAAGAACATCAGTAATATGCCCTTGTTGTTGTTGTTGTTCTTGTGTTTGTTGCTGCTGTTTTCATTCATTCCATTTTTCGTTTATTTTTATGTTATTGTTGTTGTTGTTTTTTATTTTGGATTATGGGGTATCTGTTCAAATGTTCTTTTGTATTGTCGTCGACAAGCCTGTGGGTGAGATGTGTCAAAATGCTTGGTGACGCCCTTAACAATAAGCATCTCGATTACAAGCATTTTTATCTGGTAACATTTTTCTTTATACACCTCTTAACATATCCAAGTATACATCGCAAATAACAGTACGCACACACATACAGTTACATTTTTAGGGATATTAAAGAAGCGGATTTGGTTAGTTCTTTAATTTTAAAATATATACACGCAAAAAATAATTCTTTCCTCCCAAACGAAATTTTAGACAAACAAAGTTCATTCTCATTTGCTTTTCGCAATAAGGAAGTGTATTTGGAAGAAAAGTATATACTTTTTGTGATAAACGTTTATTATTTTCCAGGATGTAAAAACAATTTCATAAAGACTAACTCAAACAAAAAACATTGTTTTCTTGCACTTTCCCTCACATCTTTCTCACTCCCACGAGGTTTTTTTAGTTCTTAACCCCTTTTCCTGTAATAACAACAATGTAGAAGAAATTATACGATTTTATATTTTTTTTTTACCTTTCGCCTGGACGGAGAATCGAACCACGGACCATGCAATGTAAGCCAACACACTATGTACCTGTTATGGTCATCAATAGATAATTATCCATATAAGTTTAAGTTATTTATATAGCATAGCTTGCGGCGCCCACGAACCGAATAAACAACGTTTATTTAACAGAAACAAACATTTAGTTTGACACCGTGGAGCAGTGATTGCTGCTTCCCTGCTTCGACCAAAGTTTATTTTTGGTTTTTTTTTTACATATATTCCAGATATGTTCGCAAGATTCCGAAAAAAATGTTCAACATTACATTGTACTATATTAAATTTTGAACTGTAAAATGTTTCTTATTAAAGACCTAAAGTCAGAAAAGAACAGTGTTTGATATAAACGAAATGGACTGTGTTGTTGTTTCAAAAATAACTTTTTTATTGAAAAAATAAAAATTTTGTAACAAACGATTTTTTTCGGTTATAAAAGTTTAAAATTTTCGAAGCAATTCAAAAAATTCTAACAAAAGAAAAACGTTTTCGGTACCAAACGTTTCCAAACGTTTTTTTCTTTACGTGTACATCGCCTGATAAATCTAAAAATTGTGATGAAAAAGTACCAAATGGCTCGCGGTCGTGCCACGGTGTTTTTGCCAGTCGAAATATAGCAAAAAAAGCACAAAAGTGTCAACTTTATCAAGCCTGTCTTGATCAGGTTTGGCCTGTCACAAACTGTGACTTTTGCGACATACATTTGCGACGGTATAATACGTATGTCGCAAAAGTCGTAAACCTACTGTAGAAAACCAAATTTTGAATAGAAGAAATCCTGAACATTTTTTAATTTAGTTTGACAGCATTCGCTGTGAGTTTCTGCAGAAATTTGTTAAAGCTTTCCCATGGTCAAGCCTATTTTCTTAGGTGGTATCGAAATTCCCGTTGGTGAGTGTGCAAAATACCTTGGGATTATATTGGACAGGAGACAGAACTTAAAGCTAAGAAAGGACGAGAAAATCCACGGTTACCCTGTACTCGTGCAAAAGGCAATAGGGAACTGGGGGACTAAAACCGAAAATTGTGAACATTCCTAAGAATTGAAACCTCTTCGCACATACCATCGTCTTGGATATCATCGAATTCGCTGCTTAGCCGACGCGACTAAAGTATTTTCTGTTTGCGACTTTTGTTACTTTTTCTACATTTACGACGCGTATGTGACGTTTACGACGTTTACAACTTTGCGACAGTCGCAAACCTAAAAAAGTTTGATACAGACCATCTCTGGTGTTGATATTACATATCGAATATGAGCTAAAAATGTTAGCTGGTTTGACTGTAGTGACGAATTCTTTCTTGATGTCTGTCAAATACACAGAGAATACAGATTGGTTGAGACGATCGAATTTATTGCCAACCTCCTTTTGGCAGTTGCAGCTAATATCACTTGGCAGTTGTGTCTCCTAAATAATTCGGTCCTGCCAATCGGACGATGGCAAGGAGGACTTACATGACATAAAGAGTTGATTTTGTCAATAAATAAATTCTGCTGTCACCTTCACATTCGATTGAGTTGATCAACCCTCGAAGTACATATAATCGAATTATAAAAAAAAATGATCCCGCTATCTAAATAACCCTACCAATATCCAATGTTTTAATGAGAGAAGTTCACTCTTTTTTTATTAAGTATTTTATTATTATTTCATTTTGTTAAATGGTATCATAGCATATGTACATGTAATAAAACGTATAATTATAGAATACATATGTATATATATATATATATATATATATATATATATATATATATATATATATATATATATATATATATATATATATATATATATATATATATATATATATATATATATATATATATATATATATATATATATATATATATATATATATATATATATATATATATATATATAAACGAAAAATATCGATATATGATATTAGTAGTCACATATAACAAATCCATTACCATTGACAATGATACGTATGATAATTTTATCCCGTAGCGTAGTTAAAAGATCTCACTGAAATCGGTTCAGATATATCCCCCAAAATTAGCTTTCGACAGATTTACACCCATATGAGCACAGACGCTAAAGTTTTACTCCGTTTTACGTGAAATTCTGCACAGAGTGTAGAACTAGCATTAAGGTATGCACGCCAAGTCTTAAACCGAACGGTCACAGATGTCATAGTTTCGAAATCCGTGCCAAATTTGGTGAAGGTCGGTTCAAATTTAAATATAGCTCTAATGTATGTTAATTCGAAGGGGGAAATATGACAAGTAAAGGGTGATACGGTCAAAATTTGGTCAATATAAACTTGACGTATTTCTTTCAATTTTGCATTTAAAAAACCTGAACACCCCTCATTTTGAAGGTGTGTGTATGTAGAATGTTGCTCCTATTTTGATTTTGGAATTCACTCTTCAGTTGTCAAAATGCCGTCCAAGCAAGAAGAGCAGCGTATCAAAATTTTGCTCGCGCATCGCGAAAATCCGAGCTACTCGCACGCAAAGCTGGAAAAATCGCTAAAAGTTGCCAAATCCACCGTTACAAATGTAATTAAAGTGTTTGGGGAACGTTTGTCGACAGCCAGGAAGTCTGGATCGGGGGGAAATCGAAAACCGGAAGCCACTGAGACGACAAAGAGAGTTGCCGGTAGTTTCAAGCGAAACCCTAACCTCTCTCTCCGAGATGCCGCAAATAAGCTGGGTGTATCGTCTACAACCGTGTATCGAGCCAAAAAAACGAGCCGGACTATCGACTTACAAGAAGGTAGTGACCCCAAATCGCGATGATAAACAAAATACGACGGCCAAAGCGCGATCCCGGCGGCTTTACACGACGATGCTGACGAAGTTTGACTGCGTGGTAATGGACGACGAAACCTACGTCAAAGCCGACTACAAGCAGCTTCCGGGACAGGAGTTTTATACGGCAAAAGGAAGGGGAAAGGTAGCAGATATTTTCAAGCACATAAAACTGTCAAAAATCGCAAAGAAATATCTGGTTTGGCAAGCCATCTGTACCTGTGGCTTGAAAAGCAGCATTTTCATTGCTTCCGGGACTGTCAACCAAGAAATTTACGTGAAAGAGTGTTTGAATAAACGTCTGCTGCCTTTCCTGAAGAAAGTCTTGTTCCGTACTGTTTTGGCCGAATTTGGCATCTTGCCATTACGGTAAAAAGGCCATGGAGTGGTAAGCCGCCAACAACGTGCAGGTGGTTCCCAAGGACAAGAACCCTCCCAACACGCCAGAGCTCCGCCCAATTGAGAAATACTGGGCTATTGTCAAGCGGAACCTAAAGAAGACCAAAAAAACTGCTAAGGACGAGCAGCAGTTCAAGGCAAACTGGCTTTCTGCGGCGAAGAAGGTGGACAAGGTGGCTGTACAAAATCTGATGGCAGGTGTCAATCGTGAGGTCCGGCAATTCGGATTTGGAAAAGCGAAAGCCTAACTTAATATTTTTCCTGAATTGTATACTAATTGAACTTGAAAAAGAAATTTAGTTTGATTTTTTAAATAAACGATTCCACCGATTTACACGCGTTTTCCCTTGACCAAATTGTGACCGTATCACCCTTTATACACATTTTACCCACAAGACTAAGAGTAGATTTCAAATTCTCCAAATCGGCTCAGATTTAGATAAAGCCTCCATATATATGTTTTTCCGATTTGAAGAAATATGGTCACAATGCCAACATTTTACACAAAATTTGTTTTACCCACATTGTAGTCTAACAGGTTGACTGATAAGTCTGACACATACGGGCCTGTTCTGGTTTTCACATACGCAAAATTTTTGCGAATTGGCTTTTTTGGCGTGTTCTGGTCATTCGAATTCGCAAAATTTTGCCGAATTCAAATCGGTTGTACTTGAGGTTGCGAATTCAGAATTGTAGTGCTTTTTTTCTATGTAAAAACAACAAAATATGTTTAATATAATAAGTGGTATAGTGGAAAATACAGTTAAGATTATATTTATAACAATAAAACCCACATCCGAAACTTATTTTTCGTAAAACTAATCATTTTCAAACAGTCCGTAATTTTAGAGTGACACTACTCGGGTAATTGGCGTAAGTATGCAAAAGATTGGTAACCCTGTAAACTAATTTGTAAATAATTGACAACTCTGAGAATTTCAGACACAACAAAAATGGCAGCAGGTTCGACGTAAGTATTTTTATAAGACTAATTTTTCATTTTTAATTCAATTTTTTTATTTTAGACGAAAACACAAAAACTTACAGCAGGAGGACATATTTCTCCAGTTTATGGATGAAAATCCGAACATCGCTAAAGGCTTTGTGAAAGGAGATCGCCTACACGCTGATGAGAAATGGGCAAGACTAACAGCGTCTTTAAATAGTGCTGGGCCACCAGTAAAAGATGTAAATAGTTGGAAGAAAGTAAGTTTTATTTAACAATAATAATTGTATAAAACATATACGATTAAGACTTCATTTGAATAGGTGTGGTCTGATTGGAAAGTAAACATTCGAAAGAAGTTGGCGCATAACAAACGCGAAACTTCTGCTACTGGTGGTGGACCGTACTCACAACTTGCCGTGTCACCTGTGGAAGACCGAATAGCCCAATTGTGCGGTTTATATAAAATGATTGATGGTGTAGAAGGCACCAAATCCTATGGTGTGTTTGAAGATAATGTTTGCGAGACGTCTCCCGACTCTCAGAAGGCGGTAAAAAAACAATTGCATTTTGAAAGTGACGAAAATGCTTCCATCAGAAGTCCAGAATACAAGCCAAAGCGCAGCCGTCGATCTCAGCCTTCTGTAGAGTTGGAAGATCTATGTACTGCTCAAAATGAAATGATGGAAAGAGTTGTCGATACTCTCGGCGAAGTTCATTTGGTTTTACGTGAGCAAAATTACATTTTTAGGGACATAAAAAATATACTGCAAAACAAATTTGGAAATTAATCGCATAAATAATTAATGAAATTGATCTCGTGAAAGTTATGTGTTGAATAGATAAAAAAAAATCCTTAAGATTTTTAATCAAACTATTTTTTTTTAAATGATTTGTGAACCTGAATTTGAGTTTGAAAAGAGTTTCCATGAAAGCTGCAATTAGCTTAGGTTATGTTTTTTTTATTTGTTTTTGTTTGTATGGAGCCTTGTTATGAATTCCTTATGGAAAAAAATCTTAAAACAATTGTACTTTCTTTTACTTTCTTTTAGTATAAAAAAGTGATCTCTAAGTATATTTAAATAAATGACAATATGTTCGACAAAATTGAATCTTTATTTTATTAATAAATGGAATTATATTTTCGTTATAAGGTGAGTATCAAGTTCGAGTTTAGCCGCTAAAATTGCTATTTTGTCACGGTTATTTTTCTTAAATAACTCAAAAAAGTTATAATTTTATTCTGCTTTTACAAATTTATTTTCGATTTCAGCGGCTAAACTCGAACTTGATACCCACCTATACATAATACTGCATTCTTACATTTAAACCAAGCTTTGAGCAATGCGATTTCTTATAGTAGAAGCTATTAAACCTTCTTCTTCTGTGGAACTTTCTTCTTCGTTTTCAAAATAAGGCAAAATAATAGGCACTGTTTCGTTATCAAAGAGGTCTTGCGGAATCGTTTTAAGCCTTCGACAAATATTGTGAAAAGCACAACACACGTTTATTAAACTGCATACGAATTTTGGGTCATAATGAAGAGTAGACTGCAAGCATCTAAATCTGCTCTTCAAAACACCTATAGTGCGCTCGACAATATTACGCGCTTCTGCATGTTTTTTATTAAATATATGTTGCATTGTACCATACTGTGCTCCTCTGTAGGGCGTCAAGACAAATGGTTCCAAAGTATAGGCAGAATCTGCCAAAACAAAACAATTTTGAATTCTTGATAAATAATTTCTAGCGTCGCTGTATTTCCAAATAAATGCATCATGGCATGCTCCAGGATGAGTGGCATCAATCGCCAGTATTTCTAAATTATAGTTGCAAACCTATAAAAATATATTAGATTTTTTACCCTGTCAGATAAATTCCATAAAGTACTAACCACCATCGCATTTAAACTAAAATAGCCCTTTCGATTCAAAAAAGTAGACTCGTCCTTTTGGGGCTTAACAATTTTTACATGCGTTCCATCAACACATGCAATTACACTAGGAAGTCGATATTGAGAGTAGAAGTATTCCTTGGATCTTGTTACTTCTTCATCTGTCATTTGCAATTTTATGTAATCACTGCAATAGTGGTACTCCAAAAGACCTATAACATTGTGTAGGATTTTAGAAAATGTGCTTCTGCCAATGCTAATCTGGTGGTCTTTTGCGATGGCCAATTGGTATGATCCGGTTGCTAAGAATCGAAGCACGGCTCCTAGTTGTATGTTGGGATGTATACTAGAGTTTAAGTGTGGTGCAATCGTGTCTGCTACCATTCGAAAAGTATCTTTGTCAATTCTAAACGACTCAATAAACCTACAAATAAAATAAATATAATTGTATCTATTGAAATCGAAAGGAAGCCTGATTTACTTACTGTGGTTCTAGTAATCCCATCATATTATTTGAACTTCTTAAGTTGCGATTTTTACGAATTGCATGAATTTTGCGTCTTCGTTTTATTTCTTCACAAGCAAATGCGTGAATGAAGGACATACATGTATTTTAAACAATGAATTCAGAAAAATAATTTTGTGAAATGTAAAATCAGCTGTTGCCTATCATCTGTTGCAAACAGTTTTGTGTTGCCATTTTTTTAATTTGAATTTAATTGTAAAACTCGCGAATGTGCGAACACGCAAATCTAATACGCGCGTTTTCAAATCACTTCAATTACGCGACAATATGTGAAAACCAGAACAGGCCCGATAGATGGCGTCGCTAGTATTCAAATGATTCGTGTTAAAATTTGACGTCTGTAAGTCAATTAGTTTGTGAGATAGAGCGTCTTTTGTGAAGCAACTTTTGTTATTGAGAAAAAAAATACGAAAAAAAAGGAATTTCGTGTTTTGATAAAATACTGTTTTCTGAAGTGAAAAAATACGGTGGAAGCAAAAACTTGGCTTGATAATGAGTTTCCGGACTCTGCCCCAGGGAAATCAACAATAATTGATTGGAATGCAAAATTCAAGCGTGGTGAAATGAGCACGGAGGACGGTGAACGCAGTGGACGCCCGAAAGAGGTGGTTACCGACGAAAACATCAAAACAAAAATCCACAAAATGATTTTGAATGACCGTAAAATGAAGTTGATCGAGATAGCAGAGGCCTTAAAGATATCAAAGGAACGTGTTGGTCATATCATTCATCAATATTTGAATATGCTCTGTGCAAAATGGGTGCCGCGCGAGCTCACATTTGACAAAAAACAACAACGTGTTGATGATTCTGATCGGTGTTTGTTAACTCGTAATATACCCGAGTTTTTCCGTCGATATGTGATAATGGATGAAACATGGCTCCATCACTACACTCCTGAGTCTAATCGATAGTCGGCTGAGTGGACAGCGACCGGTGAACCGTCTCCGGAGCGGAAAGACTCAAAAGTCCGCTGGCAAAGTAATGGCCTCTGTTTTTGGGGATGCACATGGAATAATTTTTATCGATAATCTTGAGAAGGGAAAAACCATCAACAGTGACTATTATATGGCGTTATTGGAGCGTTTGAAGGTCGAAATCGCGGCAAAACGGTACCATATGAAGAAGAAAAAAGTGTTGTTCCACCAAGACAACGCACCGTGCCACAAGTCATTGAGAACGATGGCAAAAATTCATGAATTGGGCTTCGAATTGCTTCCCCACCCACCGCATTCTTCAGATCTGGCCCCCAGCGACTTTTTTGTTGTTCTCAGACCTCAAAGGGATGCTCGCAGAGAAAAAAATTGGCTGCAATGAAGAGGTGATCGCCGAAACTGAGGCCTATTTTGAGGCAAAACTGAAGTAGTACTACCAAAATGGTATCAAAAAATTGGAAGGTCGTTGTAATCGTTGTATCGCTCTTGAAGGGAACTATGTTGAATAATAAAAACGAATTTTGACAACAAAAAAATGTGGTTTTCTTTGTTAGACCGGTGACTTATCAGCCAACCTGTTATGTAAAAATGGTATTAATTTTTTCAAAGAGAAAAAAAAAAAATCCGACTGAGCCAGAAAAATTTTTAAAAGGGGGCGTGGCACCGCTCTATTCCAACTTGGATGTATTCATACTGGGCGGTGCCACGCCCAATCATAACCAAGTATAGCCAAGGACTATTAGCAGGACAACAATGGTTATGATTGGGATTTTTTTAAATTTTTTAAAATTTTTGAATTTTTTTAATATTTTTAAAATCGCATAAGTAGTTTAATTAATCTCCATTTTTTGCGATTTTGCCTCACTGTGCGACGTACGATTTTAACGTAAGGACGAAGATATCTTAAATTCGCGTAAACTTTATTTCAATTGAAATGTATTTATTTTAAGGATTTTTTTCTTAATTTTCATTAAATTACGTATCCTACAATTCAGGTTGGGCAAACCATCGTATAACATAGAAGATATTGAAATACATAAATTACGAACAATATTTTTTTCTAGAAAAAAATAATTTAGTTTGTAAGCCCATTAGGACATGTGAGTATGACTTCTTTAGTGTTTGTTTTTTGAAATGTCCCTTCAATAAAAATTCGCACAATGACCCTCCCTTCTTAATCATTCCATATACCGACCAAAAATAGATACTCACTCTGAACATGACATGCGTTTAGCCTGATATTGTCCAATGGTAACGAAATAAAAGTGTAAACGTTCACGCTTATATTTTGTTCCTTATTCTGTTCTGGACATGTCTTTAGAGATGTTTAGATTGTATGTATCTGTATGTGTTTCACACGGCGCACACATCGAAAGCAATTTAATGTCAGTTTTAATGGTACTTGTAAATGGTATTATCGCACAATACGGCCATTGCAGTTATCTCCTACCCTGGCATTTGCCAGTGGCATGCTTTGCCATTTATGTGGAACAACTTGAGAAGAAGAAAAAAATTAAGTATAAAACGTAAGACTTCTAAATGCTTTTTGCACCTTTGAAGAGTTTAATAAACAAATTAAGAAAAAGTTTCCTTTATAGCCATGTTTTCTAGGGGGTTATCAAAAGTATGTAGCCTTTGAGGGAACATGTGTGATTCTCTTGACACAAATTAAGGTGACATATTTAAGAAATTGTTTTTTTTTTTATTGGTTTTTAATAAATTTCTAATAAATATTAGAAGAAAAATGTCTTCAATAGATTTCTTATAACTAAATTTCAGTGAAATATTGCTATTGGGCGATACTCTAAATTCAAAACAATCAAATTTCAACCCCTTTACACAAAAGTCGCCAGAGGGTTTGTTTTTACCCACAACAGAAATGAAATCAATATGTTCAAATATTATTAATCTAGGAATAATATGATTGAAGTGATATTTTTATGTTTAGTTATCTTATGTAAATTATTTGTATTGTTTTACTATGATTAAAATAAAATTGAATAGAAATTTCTTTGATTTTAAATATTTGAATATATCGGATAAGAGACTAGGATAACGCCATCTAGTGGTTTTGACAGTCAGCTGTGTGATATGTGTGTGGACGACCGCACTGAAAAAAAAGCATGCCCGGTTCCAAAGATTTTGTCTTTACTTTAAAAAATTTGGTATTGATTCCGAGCCAAAGAAGCGGAGAATACAAGTAAGGATACTTTTAAGACACAATTCTCTTTTAAATTTGGGTTTTGTGTACTTGCTTCTAAGAAGCAAATTTTAATTTTTCGCTTTCTCATCTTTTTTTCTTCATATGCAATCAAAGTCCTTTAAAAACGAGTTAACGACAACTTTATTTTCCAAATTAAGACTCGACTTCCAGTAGAAATTATTCAAGTAAAAAACTTCTTTAAAATAAAGTTTTGAAAAACATGTCCTATATTTGAACGATTTTTTGCTTTGTAGTCAAGATACAAAAAGACAACTAATTTAAAGACAATTTCATTAAATTTAAAGAATATTTCTGTATTATTAAAGTCAAGTTGACCTTAGCCCAAACATTTTTTCTTTCATGTTATGATACCCATTTTTAATTCAAATCACTTAATTATAAAGACAGTACGACTTCATTGAAAAGTTTATCGACTTTTGGACAAGGAAAAAAACTTTATATTAGAGAAATGCGTCTTCTATGCTAAGCAAAATTTGTATTCGTATTTTAAAGACACGAAATCTTTGACCTCACGACAATATTTTTTTCAGTGGGTCTGTAGCTATAAAAGGAGTAGCGAGACAAGAAACTGAGCAGTTGGTTTGCGATCGCCAAAGAGGTAAGCAGTGTTGTCAGATTAGGGGATTTTCCCCAAACTGGGGATTTTTTCTCGTGCTTGGGGATATTTTTTCACTTTGGGGATCCGACTGGGAATGGCGTTGTGATTTGGGGCTTTTTCTGGGGATATTTCCACTTTTAATCACAGTATAAAATTTGTTATAGAACGTGTAAAAGCGAAGTACAATAGACTTTGCAAATTATTCCTCTCCAAATAAGAGGTACTTCACAAACTTTCTATAGAAGTAAAATTTTGACAAAATTTTTTGTAGAAATAAAATTTTGATAAAATATTCTATAAAAATAAAAGTTTGATATAATTTTCTATACAAATAAAATTTTGATAACAATGCTATAGAAATTAAATTTTGACAACATTTGATATAGAAATAAAAGTTTTAAAAATTTTCTATAGAAATAACATGTTGACACAATTTTCTATAGAAGTAAAATTTTGACAAAATTTTCTATAGAAATAAAATTTTGACAAAATTTTCTATAGAAGTAAATTTTTGACAAAATTTCTATAGAAATATAATTTTGACAACATTTTCTATAGAAATAAAATTTTGAGAAAATATTCTAAAGAAATAAAATTTTGAGACCATTTCCTCTGGAAATAAAATTTTGCCAAAATGTCCTATGGAAATAATATTTTGACAAAATTTTCTATAAAAATAAATTTGTGACAAAATCTTCTACAGAAATAAAATTTTGACAAAATTTTCTATAAAAATAAAATTTTTACAAAATCTTCTACAGAAATAAAATTTTGACAAAATTTTCTATAGAAATAAAATGTTAACAAAATCTTCTACAGAAATAAAATTTTGACAAAATTTTCTATATAAATAAAATTTTGACAAAATTTCATATGGAAATAATAGAAATAAAATTTTGACAAAATTTCCTATGGAAATAATATTTTGACAAAATTTTCTATAAAAATAAATTTTTGACAAAATCTTCTACAGAAATAAAATTTTGACAAAATTTTCTATAAAAATAAAATTTTTACAAAATCTTCTACAGAAATAAAATTTTGACAAAAATTTCTATAAAAATAAAATTTTTACAAAATCTTCTACAGAAATAAAATTTTAACAAAATTTTTTATAGAAATAAGATTTTGACAAAATTTTCTATAGTAGTAAAATTTTGACAAAATTTTCTAAGGAAATAAAATGTTGACAAAACTTTCTATAGAAATAGAATTTTAAGCAAATTTTCCTATAGAAATAAAATTTTGAAAAAATAATTCTTGTTTGGATTTCCTCCAATTTTTGGTAGATTGGTTTTGGCTGGAATAGTATAACTTTCTGAAAAAAACTCCGCAATTTTTATTGCAAAACACACATCGATTGTAACAATTGACGAGCTAACAGACTTGCTGAAGTCCTTATCTAACATATTAAAGAATTCGATATTGTAAGATTGTTTTTATTTTTCATAGAATAAAATTTGCACACATACAATAATTATATGAATTTTTTTCTTTGAGGATTTTTCATGGGGAAAAATATTTCAGTTGGGGATTTTTTGGGGAAATTATTTCGAAATTTTGGGGATCTCTCTCAAAAAAAATCTGGCAACCGTGGAGGTAAGGTAAGAAGATGCGGAGTAAATCTCAGCTTCAAATAAAATTAATAAAATCCTCAAAAGAGGATCTTCCACCCTGCGCAGTTCGGCCAGCGAAGTATAATCTTCGTCTGTCACCCCTCTCCTCACCCCTGGTGCAGCGAAGTATAATCTTCGTCCGACACCTATCTCCGCTCCGACCCCTTCATAAGCGAAATATAACTTCGCCCACCGATCTGCAACCCCTGACTCTGGTATCCAACTTCCCCTGGGTCATCAGTTCAGGAAAACGTGCCCGTATATCCCAGCGCCGCGAGGAGACACTATCAGTGTGGAACGAATATATTAGTGACTATGTTTAACATCTCTGTGTAATTATTGTGTTTAAATTTGTGTAAATAAATAACTGTTTGTGACTGTAAAAGAAATAATAAGTTTTTTCTTTCTCTGGCAGTCAACTATAAATAAATGGTTTGTAATGGCTCGCTGAGTCTTCCCTGGTTAAAAGTGATAAAACATGTCGTTACAAAATAAAGGACGATTTTTAGCTACTGTCTTTTTCGGCAACAATATTTAAATAGCTTATGTAAATTTTTTTTGTTTCATAGTCCAACATCTTCCGTGTTCTGTTAAAAAAGTTTATTTCGCGTTTCTTATCGAAAAATAGTATTTTGGGACAAAGTTCAGGTTTTGACTCAATGGTTACGTAAAATAGCAGAATTGTCTATTTGGAGTTAGAATCAGCCAGAAACAAAAGCTGCTAATACACCCAGCAAAAAAGTGTCGCCAAAAAGTAGTGAAAATGTTCTTTTTGGATCCAGAAGTGGTTCAAAATTGGCGATCCGAATTCAGTGTTGTGGATGTGAATTAACAAAATTGTGAAATTTTGCCAAATAAAAAATTTATATAATTATTTATGATTTTTATGCATTCTAATACTTGACTGAAACGTGTGACACCAAATAGTTTAAAAAAATCAATTTTTCTGGAACGAATTTGGCATTTTGTTTTTTTTTTTGAAAAATTTTTTTAAATAATTTGTATCATTTTGTCAACCCTTACTCTCTTTTTTAACCTATTTGAAACAAAAATTTATAATATTACCTATTACAAATAAGAACAAGTATATACAGCAGTAAGTTCGGCCGGGCCGAATCTTAAATTTCCACCACCATGAATCAAATATAACAGTTTACTTTGAAAACTCTTCGTCGCATCGGGTTACTTGATAATATATAGCATTTTAGGGGGTTTGATGAGAAATCTTCTCCCAAGCAAATCATTTCAACCAGTACGCTTCCCCAAGAAAAAATTTAAAGATTCTAGCTATGAAGACCAGATCAGATTCTGGATTTATGGGAACCAATTTTGTTTGAGTTTTAGAGAAATCATAAACATATCGTGTATATAATGAAATAACGCCTTGATTTGAAATCTTAAATCTGTAGATTTTTTACGCCATTATTTAAATAAATACGATGAGTAAAATTTTACTTTCAGTTTCAAGCAATTTTCATGATCAGTGCGTCTGCTATACCCTGAAAGAAGTGTTCTGAGGAACGAAATTTTAGACAAGCAAAGTTTTCTTTTGACACAAATTTTAGAGACAATTGTTGAATCGCTTATCAAAGATTCGGATTAGTTTGCTCTAAACGAAATACTTTATACGAAACGGGAATTTCGTTTGTCTAAAATTTCATTCCGGAGGAAAATATTTTTTCTTTAGATGTACCCTCAAGAAGTTAAATCAGTCTATATCGATGCCATGCCAAATGGACCGGTAAAAATAAATGCGAAAGGGGAATTTCGTTTGTCTAAAATTTCATTCCGGAGGAAAATATTTTTCCTTTGGGTGTACCCTCAAGAAGTTAAATCGGTCTATATCGATGCCATGCCAAATGGACCGGTACAAATAAATGCGATACAGATTTTTGCGGGTCTAAAATGTCAGTATATTTACATTTTTGTGCAAATCGGATAAAAACTATGGTTTCTAGAAGCCCAAGGAGTTAAATCTGGAGATCGGTCTATGTGGAGGCTATACTAAAACATGGGTCGACACACGCCATATTCGGCTGGCCTATTTATGGTTAGCCGGATTCCAGAAGTCCTAGAAATAAATTCGGGAGTTAGGTCAATATGGAACTATACAAAAACATGGACTAATTCCACTTTCAGAAGAATTGGGTGAAAACTACGAATTCTAGAAGCCCAAGAAATAAAATCGGCAGATCAGTCTATATAGGGGCTATACAAAAACATGGACCGATACGGACCATTTTCGACACACCTCTTTATGGTCGTAAGATATGTCTATATTTATAATTTCCGGCAAATTGGATAAAAACTACGGATTCTAGAAGCCCAAGAAATAAAGTTGGGAGATCGGTCTATATGGGGGCTAATACCAAAATATGGACCAATAGGTAGCATTTGCGACACACCTATTTGTGATCTTAAAATACCTCTAGATTCAATTTCAAGCAAATCGGCTAGAAAAAATAGTCTCTAGACGCCCAAGAAGTAAAATCGAGAGATCGGTCTATATGGGGGTTATACCAAAAAAATGGACCGATACACCTCAATTTCGGCACACATATTTGGGGTCCCAAAATACCTCTAGATTTCCAATTTCAGGCAAATCGGGTAATAAATACAGTTTTAGAAGCCCAAAAATAAAAATCGGGAGATCGGTCTATATGGCGACTATACCAAAACATGGACCGATACGGACCATTTTCGACACACCTCTTTATGGTCTCAAAATACCTCTAGATTTCCAATTTCAGGCAAATCGGATAGAAAATATAGTTTCTAGACGCCCAAGCAGAAAAATCGGGAGATCGGTCTATATGGTGGCTATACCAAAAATGGACCGATGGGCACCATTTTCGACACACCTCTTTATGGTCCCAAAATACCTTTAGATTTCCAATTTCAGGCAAATCGGATAGAAAATACAGTTTCTAGACGCCCAAGCAGCAAAATCGGAAAATCGGTCTATATGGGGGCTATACAAAAACATGAACCTATACGAACCATTTTCGACACACCTCTTTATGGTCCCAAAATACCTCTAGATTTCCAATTTCAGGCAAATCGGATAGAAAATACAGTTTCTAGACGCCCAAGCAGCAAAATCGGGAGATCGGTCTATATGGTGGTTATACCAAAACATGGACCGATGGGCACCATTTTCTGCAAACCTCAAGTACCTCTAGAGTTTCAATTTCAAGCAAATTGGATAAAAACTTCGGTTCTTACCGATACACACCATATTCAGCACACCTATTAATGGACGTAAAATATATCTAGACTTCCAATTTCAGGTAAATCGGAAACAAATTGCAGTATCTAGAAGCCCTTGGTCGGCCTATATGGAGGATGTACCAAAACATAGACCGATACACACCATATTTGTGGTCGTAAAATACTTATTATAAAAACGATTTCATTAATGTATGTCTAAATATATATATTTTTTTGCAAATTAAACCAATGTTATATAAAATTAAAATGTCTAAAAGCATTAAAAGCAATCTCCTACTCTCCTTTAGCATGAAGCACTTCACATGCTAATTAAATGAAAAACACACACACATACACAAATTGTACATCCGTCAAAGAGTATTGCAGATGGATGGATAAGAATCACGTCGGCAACATGTTTGTCCACATACACAAATATTGTCAAACAAACACTTTGCTTTGGCAAACCCCTTTCAAGCAATTGAGATCAAGAACCCTCATCAGTATCATCTTCAATGATAGGTTCTTCAAGTGAAAGGCATCATCATGCAGTTCGAGCTGCAGCAACAGCTTCAATAAATTCTTCCTCTTTCTCATTATTATCCACGTCTTCTAATGCTTGCTTAGTTGACTGTAAATGGAGAACTAATGCCAAAGCACTTTGCTGCTTTTTTCATCACTCTTTTAACTTTACCTCTTTTCGGTATTGCATTTTGTGCAAGAGCGAAATGAAAGAAGAACTGCAAGCAGAATATTCTTGGCCATATAGATTGAAGTGTCATTGTGTTCAAATATTGTTGCTCTATACCAAGTGCGATTGAAAACTGTTTCAAGACGTTTGTGATTATCTTTTGACTTGAAATGGTAACAATTTGTGGGTAAAATGAGGAGGGTTAAACAAACTATTATATAAAGCACATTTTGAGAAAGCAGTCAACTAAATGGAAAAACTAAGTGGTTTAGAAAAATATACAAATTCTTTGATATTTTCATAGTAACATAAAAACGGAAAGTAGAAGAACGAATAGCCATGGATTAAACGGACCGGTGAATAATTTTAAAAATTAAATTCTTACAAGAACATTTCAAATGATATGCAAAATAGGGTTATTTAGCCTTTCGTCCCAAACATTGGTGTAGCAAGAGGGTGATGGGGAGGGGCTAAGGCCCCCAAGAAAGATTTTATAGATTTTATAGGTAAATATTTTTGGTGGCCATACCTTTGAATTCGAGCATTACTATAAGTATATACGGCCGAAAGTTCGGCCAGGCCGAAGCTTATGTACCCTCCACCATGGTTTGCGTAGAAACTTCTAAACACTGCCATCCACAATCGAATTTCTTAAGTTGCGGTAACGCTTGCCGATGGCAAGGTATATCAAAACCTCCTAACACCGTCTTCTAAATTGTATGTAAGTCCACACGTGGTATATATTAAATCAAAAAAGTTCGATCAAATACGTATATAATTCACTTTGACAAATTTTTCTATAGAAATAAAATTTTGACAAAATTTTCTATAGAAATAAAATTTTCACAAAATTTTCTATAGAAATAAAATTTTGACAAAATTTTCTATAGAAATGAAATTTTAACAAAATTTTCTATAGAAATGAAATTTTGACAAAATTTTCTATAGAAATGAAATTTTAACAAAATTTTCTATAGAAATAAAAATTTTAACAAAATTTTCTATAGAAATAAAATTTTAACAAAATTTTCTACAGAAATAAAATTTTGACAAAATATTCTATAGAAATAAAATTTTGGTAGATTATTTTTGGCTCGAGTGGCCACCATGATTATGAACCGATATGGACCAATTTTTGTGTGATTGGGGATCGGCTATATATAACTATAGACTGATATAAACCATATAAATAAAATTTTGACAAATTTTTCCGTAGAAATAAAATATTGACAAAATTTTCTATAGAAATAAAATTTTGACAAAATTTTCTATAGAAATAAAATTTTGACAAAATTTTCTATAGAAATAAAAATTGTAATTGCTTTGTTTTGGCCAAATAGGCTTAGAATTACATGCTCTGAATGAATAAATAAAAAAAAATAAAAAACAAAAATTTTGACAAAATTTTCTATAAAAATAAAATTTTCACACAATTTTCTATAGAAATAAAATTTTAACAAAATTTTCTATAGAAATAAAATTTTGACAAAATTTTCTATAGAAATAAAATTGTAACAACATTTTTTATAGAAATAAAATTTTGACAAAATTTACTATAGAAGTACAATTTTCAAAAAATTTTTTATAGAAATAAAACTTTGACAAAATTTCTATAGAAATAAAATTTTGACAGATTTTTTTATAGAAATAAAATGTTGGTAGATTATTTTTTGGCTCCAGTGGCAACCATGATTAAAGTTGTAAATATGACTCTAATTTTCCTAAGCTTCTAATACATATATATCTAGCGATAAATCATAAATAAACTTTTGCGAAGTTTCCTTAATATTGCTTCAGATTTAAATATTTCCCATATTTGTTTACTAACATTGTATTCTACCCTAGTGCATTAACCGACTTAAATTTTGAGTCTATAGATTTTGTAGAAGTCTATCAAATTCTGTCCAGATCGAGTGATATTTAAATGTATGTATTTGGGACAAACCTTTATATATAGCACCCAACACATTTGACGGATGTGATATGGTATCGAAAATTTAGATCTACAAAGTAGTGCAGGGTATAATATAGTCGGCCCCGCCCGACTTTAGACTTTCCTTACTTGTTTTTTTGATAATTCCTCCTTAAATTATTCACATATTATTTCTAAAAATTAAGTATGTATACTTTTATTTATCATGCCAATTTTTCGTTTTAAATTTTTGAAAATTTCATAAAATTTCGAAATTTTCAAAATATCCTGTGTTAGTAGTAAATTTAGGCCAATTAAGGTACATTTTCCTTTCAAATTCGATTCAAGTTTTTGTTTATTCATGAGATGATTCCACATACTTTTTATTTCGTAATACTTTTTACATTTTTGTGCCGCTATTTGAATTTCAATACAATTTTCTCCGGCAAATATTCCAGAATGCCTCTTTGAACTGTTGATTTCAAAACGTGATAAAAAAAGGCGATAATATGATTTTTAGGTTGAAATCATATACCCAAGGATTAGTGGTTCTTTATATTTAGTTATTTGTTTCTTTTAAAAGGAGCACAAATTTCAAAAAAGGTATTTGAACAGCATACAAAGTGGTTTTTATCAAAAATTGAATACAATGTACATAGTTCAATTTTGGCACGAAGTAGTTTACTTTTCTTACTAACACGGTTTACTGTGTTCAGTTTATATTCACCTTCGGACGACTTTCTTTGGTTATTTCTAGAGTTTCTCAACTATAACATTTACCAAAAATGAATGAAAAGTTGTTGTCTTATGCCAGAAACCCAAACATTGGGCAAAAATGTATCAATATACTATAGTAATGCATAATTCTTGGCTTCTTCGTCCTTTGTTTATAGCAAAACAAAAAAAAAAAAAAAAAAAAAAACTTATATTGTTGCTAAGCTATAAAGGTATAGCAGGAAAATATCAAAATGTTTGCCCTTTGACCTTTTGCATCTGTCAGGCACTACAGTTTAATTTCGTCTATGTAGTGATGAGGTTAAATGTTAAAGGTTTCTTCATACTAGGATTTCAAAAATACAAATACATCAACTTCAACCCGTAATAGTTTGGCCACAGACTCACATAACTAAACATACACAAACAGAATAGTCAAATTCCAATGCACTTCACTCATATTAACAATTCAACATGCAAGCACTGCAATAATTGATATATATATATATTTTTAATTTCCAAAGAATTTCTAAAAGGTCATTCTTTTTAGACAATTTTCCACAAAATTTCTGGACTATCTATGTGTCAGCAAAGTTAGTGGACATATTTTTGGTTGTTGTCGTATATACACTAATGAATTGTGAATGATGACAGTTGTCAATACTAGAAGGAAATTCTAATAAAAATGTTTGTTTTGAAGGACTAGAAGATGACACACTGGTTATACGTTAAAGGGTGATACGGTCAAAATTTGTAATCCCATTGTAAATGAGAGAGATTGATGAAATTGTTGGTATTTTAAGGGAGGCTGTCGGTAATATCATCAATCTCAAATAGAATCTTTTTCATGCGATTGAGATAAAATTTAATAAACTTGTTTTTAAATTAACCCTATTTATATTTTTTTTATGGTGTTCGGGATGACCCAAGAGAAAATGGACGCATCATCTTAGTTTGCAATTCTCTACAGTTTCTAGATAAACCCAAAATTCATTTGCTACTCCTTCTTGGTGAATAATGACTTTGCATTAAATCCTTTGTTGCGGATGGAGATATATGGTCAGCAGAATATTTAAGTGTAGTTATCCTACCACTTAACTTCCTAACTTCCCATTACACTTTTTGCCTTGCATGCATGCAGAGAAGTGTTGCAATTGCTATGCTGCAGGAAAGCCATTTACTATATACCCTAAGGCATCTTTTGTTTGGACCAAGGCTATATCCGCGTACATGAACAAAAAATGTTAGCTTTTGTTTCCATGCTGCAGTAACTTTGCGGTTAATGCGTCAATTTCGTGTCGTGGTTATGGTACTTGTGGTGAAGAATCTTTTTTTTTTTTCATTTTCCTACCTGGTAGAAATGACTTGACATACGATGTAAATAGAGAGGGGAATGGTATTATTTAAATGAATGATTATTTTTTCAGAGACACGCAACCACGTGCTTTTTGTTTTTGGTATTACTGGAGGAATTCAAGAACTACCAGCATTGAGTGTCCTTATGGTGAGCAATATCGTTGCACGTGAATGTTGTTGAATTTATGTCGTTTGGTTCGTGTCGTTTTCGTTTGCCAATACAAATGAGTTCCTGGCAGTAATTATAGCAGCAGTAACTTGAGTCGAGTGGTCATTGTATGGCAAATATAAAGAAACACATGTGCACACTTCTTTTTATAAGAATCTTAGTTACCATATGTGTTGCTTCTAAAACATGCACGCAAAAAAATAATTCTTTCCTCCCAAACGAAATTTTAGACAAACAAAGTTCGTTTCTCATTTGCTTTTCGCTGTAAGGAAGTGTATTTGGGAGAAAAGTATATACGTTTTGTGATAAACGTTTATTCTTTTCCAGGATGTAAAAACAATTTCATAAGGACAAACAAAAAAAAAACATTGTTTTCTTGCTAATTGCATTTTCCCTCAAATCTTTCTAACATCCACGATGTTTTTTAGTTCTTAACACCTTCTCCTGTAATACCAACAATGTAGAAGAAATTATACGATTTTATAAATTTTTAAATTTTCTTTCGCCTGGACGGAGAATCGAACCGCGGACCATGCACTTTGTAAGCCAACACACTAACCACTGAGCTATGTACCTGTTATGGTCATCAATAGATAAATATCCATATAAGTTATATTTATATAGCATAGCTTGCGGCGCCCACGAACCGAATAAACAAAGTTAATTTAACAGAAACAAACATTTAGTTTGGCACCGTGGTGCAGTGGTTGCTACGTCCGACTTGCATGCCAAGGAGCAAGAAAGTCGTGGGTTCGATCCCTGCTTCGACCAAAGTTTTTTTTCTTACATATATTCCAGATATTTTCGGAAGATTCCGAAAAAATGTTCAACATAACATTGTAGTATATTAAATTTTGAACTGTAAAATGTATCTTATCAAAGACCTAAAGTCAGAAAAGAACAGTGTTTGGTATAAACGAAATGGACTGTGTTGTTGTTTCAAAAATATCTTTTTTTATTGAAAAAATAAAAATTTTGTAACAAACGATTTTTTTTGGTGATAAAAGTTTAAAATTTTCGAAGCAATTCAAAAAACTCTAACAAAAGAAAAACGTTTTCGGTACACGTTTTCCAAACGTTTTTTTTTTCTTTGCGTGTGGGTATAGGTAAATAGCTAAGCATGCACAGTGGAATTGCCATTATGCTTATGAAAATTTTAATCGATAAATTTGGAAAAAAAGAAATCCTCGTCCAAAATTTCGTGTCGACGGAACGAATTAATTTGTTGCGTGTAAATAAAAAACTAAAAAATTAACAAAAAAAAAAAAAATCATTTACCAAGAAATTTTAAACCAACGTTTTTACGTTTCGTAGTCGAAAAGTTTGTTTGGAGTAAAGGTACTGTATAAAACCAATTTTATTAAAATGCACTTCCTTTAATTTTTCTCACTTCCAAATGACTTCCTCTTTTGTAAGACAAACAATAAATATACGCAAATAAATAATGAATATTAAAAAGAAAAAAACAAATATAGTTTCCCATTTGATTTTCGTATTAAGGGAGTGGAAGAAAAGTATATACTATTAGTGATAAACGTTGATTCTTTTACAAAAAACAATTTTTCTGGTTCATTGTTGAACTAGTTGATAAACTTTTTCTATAGCCGAGGGAAACCAATTTTAGAGGCCTGTCAGTAGGGTTCTGGTCCACCTATGGTCTCAAAATTTAGCTCAATACTTGGTCAATATCTCGGCTCTAACCATACAACATTTCCAAAAGTGATATATAACCGTTCCAAAATGACGCACATTTTGCTATTAGTGTTATCTCACCTCTCTTTGCCATCAAATATTTTGATCCCTTTGTATGGGAGGTACCCGAAGGGGTGGTCCGATCGGAACCAAACTTCGCATTTGTCTTAGCATGCTAACCATTGCACCACGGTGGCTCCCCTAGCCAATGTAAAGAAACTTTATTTAACGGAAACATACCTTAGGTTAGGTTAGGTTAGGTTAGGTGGCAGCCCGATGTATCAGGCTCACTTAGACTATTCAGTCCATTGTGATAACACATTGGTGAACATACCTTAGTTGGCCAAATAAAAATTTGTAGCAAAAAAAAAAAAAACAAATCAAAAACCTCTTACAAAAGACCAACGTATTCGATACGTTTGGAAAACGTTGTTTTTTTTCTCTGCGTGTAGGCAAATATTCAATTTTATAACTTTTTTTTATTTAATTTTTTACCCGGACGAAAAATCGAATCATGGATAATCCATTTTGTAGGTCAACACAAACGAATACCCCTCTTTTGTAAAGTAATCTCTAATAAACTCGATGGCAAATGTTTCAGCGCTTATCTCTAACCTATTTTATTACTTTGAAAAAAAAATATTATTGTTGTTTTTGATCTCAGCTTAATGAAGAGAAACCAACAATAACAAACACAACGAATGAAAATAGAGCCAACTACCTTCAAATCGATGATTTGAGTTTGGCAAAGGAAAAGATATATGCTTGCAAATTTGTTTAGGCAGTAACCGTCTATCATACCTTTTTTCGGAAGGTTCAACTGTAGTTCACTTTGGGTTGAGTGAATTACTCGAATTTATTCTGATAATTGGTTGATAGTTTTGCTGCAAGTAGAGGATGCCGATGGGGAATGTGGTAATTCTGAAACAGCTGTACATCCAACCATCTTGCAGTCTATAGGGCTTTGCCCAAATAAATTTGACAAGCATATTTTTCCTCTGTTGGTTAAGCTACACTTTTAGTTTAGTCAATGCATGGTTTTAAGCTGAGATCAAAAACAACAATAATGATTGAAGAGAAACCAACAATAACAAAAAAAAAATATTTTCAACATCAAAGAAAAGCTTCAATTGTCAGAAATTTCGTTAATCACAAAAGAAAACTGTACTTTCAGTGCAGACAATCGAATCACGGACCATATTGTAAGACAACATACTATCCACTGAACAATGTAGTTTTTATATCTATGAAATACACAAGTATCGGTATCATCAGCATCAGTTTTGTATTATTTTAGAACGCGATCGATAACTTCTTATCTAGTGTTCGTATGGAAGCGTGATATAAAATTACATGATTTTTTCGACTAAAACATTCATGAAATTCAAGAAAATCGTGTTTTTGACTATGGCTTTTACAAAATCGAGATTTTCTTCCCGCATGAACTTGTCTGTTTTGCCATATTTGTAAAAGACTATTAGCAAATTAGGTTAATAAAGACTTTCTCAAGATATTAAAATATTTTGTCAAAACTATTGTACCATAAATCTGATATCGACTTAAAAATGTCTACACAAAAGATACTAAATCATTCGCGGGGGTACTACGGTACTGACTGGAGTGAAAAAGTATTGAAAAAAGTACTATAGTACTGCATTATCCATCGCTAATGTACACATGTGCTCCTTCGAAATAATTTATAAAACAAGTATATACGGCCGTAAGTTCGGCCAGGCCGAAGCTTATGTACCCTCCACCATGGATTGCGTAGAAACTTCTACTGAAGACTGTCATCCACAATCGAATTACTTGGGTTGCAGTAACACTTACCGATGGCAAGGTATCTTAAAACTTCCTAACACCGTAATATATACCACATAGTCCATGCGTGGTATGTATTAGACTAAAAAAGACCGATTAAATACGTATATAATTAAGTTTAAAGTTTCTATAGAAATAAAATTTTGACAAAATAAAATTTTGACAACATTTTCTATGGAAGTAAAATTTGGAAAAAATTTTCTATAGAAATAAAATTTGTAAAAAATTTTCTATAGAAATAAAATTTGGAAACAAATTTCTATTGAAATAAAATTTTGACAAAATTTTCTATAGAAATAAAATTTTGACAAAATTTTCAATAGAAATAAAATATTGACAAAATTTTCTATAGAAATAAAATTTTGATAAAATTTTCTATAGAAATAAAATTTTGATACAATTTTTTATAGAAATAACATTTTGACAATGTTTTCTATAAAAATAACATTTTGGTAGATTATTTTTGGCTCGAGTGGCAACCATGATTATGAACCGATATGGACCAATTTTTGTGTGATTGGGGATCGGCTATATATAACTATAGACCGATATGGACCAATTATGGCATGGTTATAAGCTGCCTTATACTAACACCACGTTGCAAATTTCAACCGGATCGGATGAATTTTGCTCCTCCAACAGGCTCCAGAGATCAAATCTTGGAAACGGTATATATGGGGGCTATATATAATTATAGACCGATATGGACCAATTCTTGCGTGTTTGTTAGAGACCACATTCTAACACCATGTTCCAAATTTCAACCGGATCGGATGAATTTAGCTCCTCCAAGAGGCTCCGGAGGACAAATCTGGGGATCGATTTATATGGGGGCTATATATATAATTATGGACCGATATGGACCAATTCTTTCATGGTTTTTAGAGACCATATACTAACACCACGTACCAAATTTCAACCGGATCGGATGAATTTTGCTCCTCTAAGAGGCTCCGGAGGTCAAATCTGGGGATCGGCTTATATGGGGCTATATATAATTATGGGCCGATGTGGACTAATTTTTGCAAGGTCATTAGAGAATATATACCAACACCATGTACCAAATTTCAGCCGGATCGCATGAAATTTGGTTCTCTTAGAGGCTCCGCAAGACAAATCTGGGGAACGGTTTATATGGGGGCTATATATAATTATGGACCGATATGGACCAATTCTTGCGTGTTTGTTAGAGACCACATTCTAACACCATGTTCCAAATTTCAACCGGATCGGATGAATTTTGCTCCTCCAAGAGGCTCCGGAGGACAAATCTGGGAATCGATTTATATGGGGACTATATATAATTATGGACCGATGTGGACCAATTTTTGCATTGTCATTAGAGAACATATACCAACACCATGTACCAAATTTTAGCCGGATCGGATGAAATTTTCGTTTCTTAGAGGCACCGCCAGCCAAATCGGGGGATCGGTTTATATGGGGGCTATATATAATTATGGACCGATGTGGACCGATTTTTGCATGGTTATTAGAGACCATATACTAACACCATGTACGAAATTTCAGTCGGATCGGATGAAATTTGGTTCTCTTAGAGACTCCGCAAGCCAAATCGGGGGATCGGTTTATATGGGGGCTATATATAATTATGGACCGATGTGGACCAATTTTTGCATGGTTATTAGAGACCATATACTAACACCATGTACCAAATTTCAGTCGGATCGAGTGAAATTTGGTTCTCTTAGAGACTCCGCAAGCCAAATCGGGGGATCGGTTTATATGGGGGCTTTACGTAAAAGTGGGCCGATATGGACCAATTTTTGCGTGGTTGTTAGATACCATATACTATCAGCCGGCTCGGATGAAATTTGCTTCTCTTAGAGCAATCGCAAGCCAAATTTGGGGGTCCGTTTTTATATGGGGGCTATACGTAAAAGTGAACCGATATGGACCAATTTTTGTATGGTTGTTAGAGACCATATACTAACACCATGTACCAAATTTCAGCCGGATCGGATGATATATATAATACTATCCGACCTACATCAATAACAACTACTTGTGCCAAGTTTCAAGTCGATAGCTTGTTTCGTTCGGAAGTTAGCGTGATTTCAACAGACGGACGGACGGACATGCTCAGATCGACTCAGAATTTCACCACGACCCAGAATATATATACTTTATGGGGTCTGAGAGCAATATGTCGATGTGTTACAAACGGAATGACAAAGTTAATATACCCCCATCCTATGGTGGAGGGGATAAAAAAAATATTTTCAACATCAAAGGAAAGCTTCATTTGTCAGAAATTTCGTTTCTCACAAAAGAAAACTATACTTTCAGTGCAGACAATCGAATCACGGACCATATTGTAAGACAACATACTATCCACTGAACAATGTAGTTGTTATATCTATGTAATACACAAGTATCGGTATCATCAGCATCCCACCACGTGCTCTTTCGAAATAATTTATAAAATAAATGATATCGTCTGTCCTTCTTTTAACGAAATGTCGAGTTTGTAGTTAAAAGTCTTTTGATCGATTTTGGTTAACATCAAAAGTCGATTGGACGATTTTAAAAACCGATTAGTTAAAAAATAATATTTCAAATATTTTTGTTTATATCCATATCAAAAGTCGATTAGAATATTTTTAAAAGTCGGTTAGTCAAATGTGTAGCTTACAAAAAGTCGACTTCAAATTTTCCACATTTCGATTTAAATTTTATCTGAGAGGCTATAAACCAGTGCTGACAAACTTTTTGGTATTTGGCCAAAACTGGTGTTGAGCCCACAACATGTTGTATACAAGGCGGATATGCCCACCACGAAAATTATGAATGTAGCTATAGTCAAGTGGAATACCAGGACAAGAAGAAAACATCAAGTGTAAATTCTTTCCGTAGCTAAGTCAGTAAATTTAGTAGTTTTGTAAAAAAACGTAATATTCTGTGCTTGCATGGAAAAGTGTTTACATGTCAGGGACAGACTATGGAGAAAATATTATGGGCATATATCCGGTATATAGGGTTTGAGGATTCCACAATGAACATTTAGAATATGAAGAAAAATGAAGAAAAAAACTAAAACATTATTCTAAATACATCCGTATGAACACCATTGTAGTGGTTTCTCAAAAATTTATTGCCATGGATTGGGGAAATTGTTAGTTGCTCTCATGGTATTCCATATGGGTTTAATTTTCAACGTTTAAGTAGAAAACCTCAAATTTGTGTAACAAATTGATGGTATACTACTTAGTTGCCCTATTTTTATTGTTGTTATAATATCAACTAAGGCTAAGTTGGAAAGTGCGTGTAACATGAGATTCTTAGTGGGTCAGAGGCACAAAAAACAAAGATTTTGTTATTTTTGTTATTTCAGCTTTCCCTTTGCTTTTGTGATATTGGTAGTGGTATGGTATCTGGTATGCATTCAGTTCCAAGTGATGCATAAAGGAAATTAAAAAAGTTAAGCGGAGCTTAGCATTAAATAAATTCACACATACACACACACACCCCTCCATAAATGTATACACACATACATATATGTTATTATATATAATTAATAATGAACTTTTGACACTTTCTACGGGGATTGGGGTTGGAGGGAATACAAATTGTATTTAAATTATGGTGATTTCATTTCAATCCCCTAGTCACCCGCGTGAACGATTAACCTATTTTATTTTTTTTTTGTTTAATAAAAGTGGACATTTGCAGTATTGCAGCAACTTAAAATGATTTCTATTTGAAAGGCTTAAGTAAATAATTCAATATGAATAATTGTGTTCATTTATACATAGCTAAGCTAAAAAAAATTATGTATATTACACTAAGGTGATTTGTAAATTAAGTACAATGAGTATTAATGTATTCCGTTCTAGAGAAAATAATTGGATTAAAATAAGTATATACGGTCGAAAGTTCAGCCGCAACGAATCTCAAATACCCACTATAAAGGGGTCGTATATAATTGATTCCAATGGTAAATTTGCACAAATGGAAACTAGATCATCAAATTCTGGATCTTTAAAAACCATTTTTGTTTAAGATTTGGAGAAATATTAAATTGTTCGTCTATGCGACCAAAAAGCGTGCGTGATATAACGCCTTCCAAATAACACGTCATAAAATTGTGAAGATAGGGACCTTATTAAAGTATGGGCCGAGATTTTTATGGATAACCAAATACTTGAAATTGTAAGCAAATCGAAGAGAAATTGTTAAATTGTGAAAACTAAAGCAACATAAATGCAAAGATTCGCAATTTACACACTATAAATGAAAAATTTCTCTAAAATAAAGACATTTTAATTAAAAGACAGTTCATCACCTTTGCTGTAAATTTGTTTGCAATAAATTTAGGACACGAATTTTTGTCCTTCGTTTAAGTCGTAAGGCAAGCTTTCCTGCAAAAGTTATTTGCCTAATACGAAAGACTAGTGTGTGTCCCATATGTATTGCAATCAACTTCAGGTTGCTATCATTAAGTCTTTTTTTACCGGAGAAAACGGTACCAATCAGGGATGTGGAGTCCGAGCCGGAGTCTTGGAGTCGGAGTCTGAAGATTTTGCTGGAGTCGGAGCCAGAGTCGTAGAAATTTTGCTCGACTCCAACTCCGGCGAAACAAACTTCGAAAACCACTTCCTATCTTATCCTATCGAACAACGAACAAGTATATAAAGCAGTAAGTTCGGCCAGGCCGAATCTTAAATACCCACCACCATGAATCAAATATTATAGTTTCCTGTGAAAAATTCTCTCTTTATGTTCCTCTGTCTTTATGTTCTTTCATGAAAATTTGATAAAAATTATGGTTTCTAAAAGCCCAAGAAGTAATATCGGGAGATCGGTCTATTTGGGAGATAAACTAAAACATGGACCAATACACGCCATTTTCGGCTCTCATATTTAAGGTCCTAAAACACCTGTAGATTTCTCATTTCAGGCAAAGTGGATAAAAACTACGGATTCTAGAAGCCTAAAAAATAAAATCATTTCTTGTATTCCCAAAAACTCCAGATTTTCGATTTCAGGCAAAGTGGACAACAATTACGGTTTCTAGAAGCCCAAAAAATAATATCGGGAGATCGGTATTTCTGATGGCTATATCAAAACATGGATCTATATTCACCCTTTTTCGACATACCTTTTTATGGTCCCAAAATACCTTTAGATTTCCAATTTGAGGCAAGTTGGATAAAAACTACGGTTTCTATAAGCCCAAGAATAAAATCTGGAGATCGGTCTATATGGGGGCTGTATAAAAACATGGTCCGATACTCATCATTTTCAACACACCTCATTAGGATTTTAAAATACCTCTAGATTTCTAATTTCAGGCAAATTGGATAAAAACTACAGATTTTAGACTCCCAAGAAGTAAAAACTGGGGGTCGGTCTATATGGGGGCTATACCAAAACATGGACCGATACTCACCATTTTCGGTACACCTCTTTATTATTCTAAAATACCTCTAGATTTCCAATTTCAGGCAAATTGGATAAAAACTACGGATTATAGAAGCCTAAAAAATAAAATCATTTCTTGTATTCCTAAAAACCTCCAGATTTTCGATTTCAGGCAAAGTGGACAACAATTACGGTTTCTAGAAGCCCAAAAAGTAATATCGGGAGATCGGTCTATCTGATGGCTATATCAAAACATGGACCTATACTCACCCTTTTTCGCCATACCTTTTTATGGTCCCAAAATACCTCTAGATTTCCAATTTGAGGCAAGTTGGATAAAAACTTCGGTTTCTATAAGCCCAAGAATAAAATCTGCAGATCGGTCTATATGGGGGCTAAATAAAAACATTGTCCGATACTCATCATTTTCAGCACACCTCTTTAGGATTTTAAAATACCTCTAGATTTCTAATTTCAGGCAAATTGGATAAAAACTACAGATTTTAGACTCCCAAGAAGTAAAAACTGGGGATCGGTCTATATGGGGGCTATACCAAAACATGGACCGATATTCACCATTTTCGGTACACCTCTTTATTGTTCTAAAATACCTCTAGATTTCTAATTTCAGGCAAAGTGGATAAAAACTACGGATTCTATAAGCCCAAGACCCCAAATCGGGAGATCGGTCTATATGGGGGATATACCAAAACCTGGACCGATACTCACCATTTTTAGCACACCTCTTTATGGTCCCAAAAGACCTCCAGATTTCAAATTTCAACCGAATTGGATAATAACTACGGATTCTAGAAGCCCAAGAATAAAATCTGGAGATCGGTCTATATGGGGGCTATACCTAAACATCAACCGATAGTCACCATTTTTGGCACACCTCTTAATGGGGCTAAAATACCTCTAGATTTCCAATTTCAGGCAAATTGGATAGAAACTATCGATTCTAGAAGCCCTAGAAATATAATCGGGAGATCGGTCTATATGGGGGCTATACCAAAACATGGACCGATACTCACCATTTTTGGCACAACTCTTTGTGGTCCTAGAATACTTCTAGATTTCCAATTTCAGGCAAAGTGGATAGAAACTAAGGTTTTTATAAGCCCAAGACCCCAAATCGGGAGGTCGGTTTATATGGTGACTATATCAAAACTTGGACCGATAAAGCCCATATTCGAACTTGACCTGCCTGCTGACAAAAGACGAGTTTGTACGAAATTTCAGCACGATTGCTTTATTATTGAAGACTATATTTGATTACAACAGACAGACAGCCAGACAGATGGACAGACGGACATGCCTATATCGTCTTAGAATTTCTCCCTACTTCATATAGTCGGAAATCGAAATTTCGATGTGTTACAAACGGAATGACAAACTTATTATACCCCCGTCACCATTCTATGGTGGTGGGTATAAAAACGATGTAATGGATTTCAGGCCATTCAAAGTGTATTTATATGGTTGAAATTTCGCGGTGATATAAAAAGTAGGTTTTACTAGAATATGGGCTGAATTGATCAATTGTATTGTCCATTTTGAACATATTAAAATATCGATTTTTGACCATATATGTACTCTTGATAAAGGTACAATTTTATATATAGCAGTATAACCTAACATTCTAAATTTTTTGGCAGGCATGTCAAGTTCGAAGATGGGTCATACCGGACAATTTTTTGATATAGCACCTACATATAAAACCATCTTCCGATTTGTTTTAAGAAGTTTTTGCTAGTCTAAAATTTTCATACGATTTGTCAGAAATGTTGAGTTATTTGAGATCCATAAAAAATTCGGAAATTTACCGTCGGCCCAGATTTTGTATATGGAGATAATTTCTTGAGAAATCTCCATATACACCCGATGTCCTTGGAAGCTGTAATTTTAAATTGAACCTCGGCCAACGTGCCATCTGAGCCGGTCTTTTGGGAGAATGTTTGTTTCATCAAAGCCACTTTAAATTCTTTACATTAATTTATAAATCGATGTTTGCTTAGCACATTTCCGTAATACTCGTACAACGTTTTGTTCCTTGTCCAAAAGTCGATAAACTTTTCAATGAAGTCGTGTTGTCCTTACAATTAAGTGATTTGACTTAACAATGGCTATCATAACATGAAAGAAAATTTTTTTTGGGATAAGGTCAACTTGACTTTAATAATACAGAAAAATTATTTAAAATTAATGAACATATCTTCCTGAAAACAAAGCAAAAAATCGTTCAAATGTAGGACATGTTTTTCAACACTTTATTTTATAGTCATCTTTCACTTGAAACATAGCATAATTTCTACTGGAAGTTGAGTCTGAATTTGGAAAATAAAGTTGTCGTTAACCTGTTTTTAAATGACTTTGATAGCATATGATGGAAAAAAGCAGAAAAAAACGAAAAATTTAAATTTGCTTCCTAGAACCAAGTACACAAAACCTAAATATAAAAGAGAAGTGTGTCTTAAAAGTATCCTTACTTTAATTCTCCGCTTCTTTCGCTCGGAATCAATACCAAAATTGTTAACGTAAAGACAAAATCTTTGAAACCGGGCATGCTTTTTTTCAGTGTACATATTCTGGAGATTGTTGTTATCTACCCACATTTTGATGAGGTATCTATATAGTATTGTGTCGTATTTGAATTTATTGGCCTGACATTAAAATGTAGAGTTCTTTACATCCCTAAAATGCTGAGATTTGTCGTCGAGTCGTATCAAAATTTAAAATTATGATTATTTAGGACATATAGACACATATGGCAAAATATAATTCTTATATCGGTCTATTTTTGGAACACTACATCTTAAAATTACAATTGGAATACTGTTAAAATGAGATTTAGGTACACCACCTGCACCGAAAAAAAAGTTTACTATTTTTTATGAAAAATGAACTAACCCATAGTAAGAATGACCATGATTTGGCGCCAAAGATATTTTTCATCTAGATAAGTTCATGATTTTCTTATAAATTAGTTCATGTATTGCATCGTATTTTAGTTCATTACTACTATGCTGTGGGAAGAATATAGTTAAATTCATTCAAAATATTCCTGCTATCCGGAAAAATGAACGATTTTTTGGGAAACCTGTATTAAGAAATTGGTTTGAAATAAACTGTTTGTCGGTATAATTTTCAAAAAAGTAGAGAAATTGAGGAATCAAAGGTACAACAAGCCTGTATACAACTAAGAAATTTTTCGTACAAAACAAGTCAATTTTCTATAACCACCAGTATTTTATTTCAAAAAATTATTATTATATTACACAAAACTATGGCTTATGATATACAATAAAGGAAATATTTTTATTAGTACGTTGGATGCAGTTACTTGTCGGTAGTTAGTAATTGCTTCTTCAAAAGAGTAATATTCTATGTTATTAGGACTATAATAATTAATTTTAATTTCCATGTTTTCTATCCACATGAAAGATATATGTGGCATAAGTTGCTATATTCAATTGAATTGTCCAATTTCATCGATTTTGGCTAACTTTTGTTGGGCGGATTTGACTTATAAGCATCTGAAATTGCAAAGTTATATAAAATATAAGAAAAATATTATCAAATTCTATCGTTAATATTGATTTTAACTTACGGTTTTCAAGTGTATTTCCTAGAGCCAATAAGGATATTAGCTTAATTAGCATTAAACAGTAAGAATATTCACAAAAATTACCATTACAAGACCTATCTACCTGGAAGTGAAAATAATTATTTTTAATAAATTGAAATTTTGGTTTTATTAAAAACGGACAAAATACCGTTTAGAGAAAAACTTACCACATTGAAAAATCCATGCAGTAGGTACATTATTGGAATCATATCCATGGACTAATGGGACGTTTTTGCAATTATTCTCAGAATATATTTGAAATAAAAAATATTATAAAATTAGACATAATTTCCACTTGTCAGTATAGCATTTAGTAGTTAAGGTGGATATTAAGTTCGAGTTTAGAGGCCAAAATCGCAATTTTTATGAAAATTTTTGTTTAATAATCTATTATAAAAAATAATCTTTATAAAAAACTTGGTTTGGGCTATTCTCCATCAAGTTATATTTAAATTTGTATCGAAGACGTATACATTTATACTTTTCTTAGTGATTCATTTTTAATTTTAGCGGCTAAACTCGAACCTAGTACTCACCTGTAGGAATTGTTATAACATAAAAAATATAGATTCAAAAAAATGGTTGCATCTCCAACCTGTGATCCAGATATAGAATAAATATAGATCTTCCTATTACCACTCATGTTAAATATTTTTATGAAAATCAATTAAAATCCGCACTAATTTTAAACTAACATATTAACAGAAATATACAGTTCCTTAATCTGTTATTTGTTTTTTATCAATAAAAAGCGTTCTTGATTACTCTAACATCACATCATTCACTTCTCATTTTCTAAAATGTTTCGAATAAATGTATTTTCATTAATAAACACCAATACCGCACGTACAATTTTGCAAAATTAAACCCACGTGTGCACTTCATAAATGCATCAACATAACTGAATGCAACAATAAAACTCAAAGACACAAATAGTCATAAAAGATACATACATGCCGTGAAGAAAAACAATTTCACACACACACACACACGATCCCTGTCAGATCTCGTTATTGCAAGAAAACAACTCTCACCACAAAAGATACCAACAACACACAAGGAACATTCTATTGTCTCTAGAATCAAAACAACCAACAACAGCATAAATGACGCAATAACAAACACAAACAATCATACGAGATATACACAAAATGTCTCTAAAAACTCCCTCACATGATGCATTCACATTTTGCAGTAGCACATTTATTGATTAGTTGGAATTCCATCTATAAGTTAAGGTAAAATATATACCAAATCTATGAGGAATCTCTAAAAAATTATATACACCCGTCAAGGATTATATTAACTACTTTTTATTCTACTTTTTCTAAAATTTTCAATGTGAGTAAAAACACTCCAACATATAATAAAAAGGGAAATAATCTGTAGGTAGCCATCGTACGAATCGGTAATGTCGTTAAGTTAAATTTTACTAAAAAAATTTTTTTCCATACAAAATTTGTTCTTAGTAAATTGTCCACATTTCGTAGTAAGATTTTTATATTGCCCATGTATTTTTATAATAGAATCAACGATGCATTAACTACTGTGTTGGAAATTTATTTAAGGAAAAATCCTTCCCATTTCGTAGTTGGTGAACTAAAAAACATTTACTGAATTTTTATAAGTTTTCCTTTAGCTAAGTTAATTTTCGTTGTGGTTACGAAAAATGAACTATATTACAGTAAATTTGTTGAACTATGTGGAAGTTAAAATGGTCCTTAAATTTACAAGACACTTTTTTTTCTGTGTGGAGTCGACTCCGGAGTCGGAGTCGAGGTTAATAAGAACTGCTGGAGTCGGAGCCGGAGTCGGGCAAAATTGACTCGACTCCACAGCCCTGGTAACAATACCATAAATCTTCCGAAAAGTGAAGGCCAGATTTGAGCGAAATCCACGCCGCAATAGTAAAACATCCTCATGTGTTGAAAAATGATCTTGGATTGAAGTCCATTGAAATTCCAAAAAGTGTAAGGGCTCACCGATGCACCAAGAAAGTTAGACGGGAAAGAGCCAATAACTAAATTCAGTTTTCTCCGATGAGAAGTGATTCCAAATTGAGCAGTTTGTGAACAAAACAATTACCGGGTTTATTTGCTAAAGAAGTCAGCTGAAGATGTACTCCTTCGACTATCCACCAGAATTCAAGCAACACCGACGGTAATGGTGTGGGTCAATAGTCGCATATAAGCATATTCATCGACCATGGGCGCAAAATAAATAAATATTGAGAAAATATCCTAAAGACAGTATTGAAGTCCTGGACAGACAAAAATTTCGGCCGAAGACCATGCATATTCCTGCAGAACTTAGCACCATCATACTCAGCACGCGTCATTCCTGAGTGGTTTAAAAAGAATATTCTTCGCTTCATTTTTACATCACAATGGGCACTAAAATCTCTAGATCTCAAGCCCTTGAACTTTGTATTTTGGAGCCCTGGGCAGAAAAACATTATGGCACAAGGGTATTTTGGAGTCCTGGGCAGACAAACATTACGACCGCAAACCATGGTCATTCCAATGGGACCCAGCACCATCGCAATAAGCACGCGTCAATCAAAAATGACTCGATTACCGACCAGAAGTCAAGCGACGCCCTTGGTAGTGGTGTGGCACCAAGGGTCACTTACCGCTCATATTCATCGACCGTGGGGTCAAAATAAATGCCAAACATTATCGGGAAAATATCCTAAAGACAGTATTGAAGCCTTTGAAGCAGACAAACATTTTGGACCACGGACCATGGACATTTCAACAGGACTCAGCACCATCGCATTCAGCACGCGACTTAATTTTTACTGCACAATGGCCATCAAAATTCTCGGATTTTAAGCCGTTGAACTTTTGCGCCTGAGGTATTTTGGAGGGTAAGGTTTGCCCTAAAAAATACCAAATGCCGCTAGGTCGGGAATGAATCAAAATACCGCAGAACCACTATTTCGAATCGTGTGATTGCTTTGTCGGCCGTTGAAGGCCATAACTCGTGCCAAATGTAGCTAATTCGAACAAATCTACAGGTAGAGAAATTATCTCTTATATATATAAGTGCCCGATTCAAGCGACCTCCTCTTTATAGACGAATTCGAACAGCGTGAACACTGAGAAATGTCACCAGGAATACTGAGACATTTTTTGGTGTTTGGTGGAAAATGGCATTTATCCTCTCACTCGTTGTATGCAAGGGAGGCATGCTAACAATAACAGGCTGGCTGATAAGGTCTGACACATAGATGGCGTCGCTAGTATTAAATGCATTTTATTTTTATATAGTACCAACCTTCAAATGATTCGTGTCAAAATTTGACGTCTGTAAGTCAATTAGTGTGTGAGATAGAGCGTCTTTTGTGAAGCAACTTTTGTTATTGTGAAAAAATGAAAAAAAAAGGAATTTCGTTTTTTGATAAAATACTGTTTTCTGAAGGGGAAAAATACGGTGGAAGCAAAAACTTCGCTTGATATTGAGTTTCCGGACTCTGCCCCAGGGAAATCAACAATAATTGATTGGTATGCAAAATTCAAGCGCGGTGAAATGAGCACGGAGGACGGTGAACGCAGTGGACGCCCGAAAGAGGTGGTTACCGACGAAAACATCAAAAAATCCACAAAATGATTTTGGATGACCGTAAAATGAAGTTGATCAAAATAGCAGAGGCCTAAAGATATCAAAGGAACGTGTTGGTAATATAATTCATCAATATTTGGATATGCGGAAGCTCTGTGCCAAATGGGTGCCGCGCGAGCTCACATTTGACCAAAAACAACAACGTGTTGGTGATTCTGAGCGGTGTTTGCAGCTGTTAACTCGTAATACACTCGAGTTTTTCCGTCGATATGTGACATTGGATGAAACATGGCTCCATCACTACACTCCTGAGTCCAATCGACAGTCGGCTGAGTGGATAGCGACCAGTGAACCGTCTCCGAAGCGTGGAAAGACTCAAAAGTCCGCTGGCAAAGTAATGGCCTCTGTTTTTTGGGATGCGCATGGAATAATTTTTATCGATTATCTTGAGAAGGGAAAAACCATCAACAGTGACTATTATATGGCGTTTGAAGGTCGAAATCGCGGCAAAACGGTCCCATATGAAGAAGGAAAAAGTGTTGTTCCACCAAGACAACGCACCGTGCCACAAGTCATTGAGAACGATGGCAAAAATTCATGAATTGGGCTTCGAATTGCTTCCCCACCCACCGTATTCTCCAGATCTGGCCCCCAGCGACTTTTTCTTGTTCTCAGACCTCAAAAGGGTGCTCGCAGGGAAAAAATTTGGCTGCAATGAAGAGGTGATCGCCGAAACTGCACCCAGAAAAAAGTGCCTTCGAAACTAAAGGAAAAAATTTTCATCAATATAGTTTATCCATTTTATTTCCATTAAGGTAAATTTTTGTGAAAAATAATAAAATTTACTCGTTTCAGTAAAAAAAATCCTAAACTGTAAGCAGTTAGGAATAGTTCATTAACTAGAATAAGGCATGGAATTTTACTCATACTATTTTCTTCGCTGGGTATAAGAATTTACTACTGAAAAAGAAAATTTTATTCACCGATAACAAAGCATTCGTAAAAATAAACAAAAACCGAACTAAAACCAAGTTTCCTCAAAATTAGTAAAATTTCTTATAAAATGATAATTGCGACTTCCTTTATAATAGAAAGTTTTTCATACATACGAACAACACTTGGCATAGAAAAATATTTTAGTTCATTCGTACTAAGAAGTATGCAATCCTTTCAAAACTTAAGGAAACACACTTGTTAGAATATAGGAAATTTTCCTAAATTTCTATTGTCTACCTGTAATCGATACCTGTCATCGTAATCGATGTGTTTGCGCGTGGGTGTAATCGATATATTTGCGCGTCGGTTGTTTTTTTAGTTGGAATCGCGTTGTTTTGGTATACGGAGAGATTGTAAAAAATAATATGGTAAAATAATATAATAAATAACAAATAAAATATATAAAATATTTGTTATTTTAAATTAGTGAGAAAAATTTTCGTTTTTTAAATAAATCTATCAATGTTCGTGATAGTGTATAAAGAAAGAAAACACCAGCAGAATAACAACCCTTTCATTTGTCTTCATTTTTGAATCTTCAATTATCAGGTAATATTCAGTGACGCTAACCTTTTGCAACAAAAATGTTTTATGATTTTTTATATTTGTAGGTATTGAAATTGTAAAAGGAGGACAAAATCGTTAGGCAGCAACTTATTAAAAGTGAAAAGTACAAGAAGAAGAAAAAGTGCGTTTTACAGTTGATAATATCACACGGAAATTGGAAATAGTGGAATAATAAACTAATATTTCAAAGAGATTCGATGCTGTTGATTCTTAATAAATATATTGAATATATTAATAAAACATGTCTTTTATTGAAGATAAAATTGCTTATAGAAATAAATAAAATTGTATTTAAAAACGAAGGTAAGCAGTTCTAATTATGAAGTAAAAGTTTTACCACAAATGTGTAAGATTTGTCGAAATGAATGAAAAAATTTCAATAAAATCATTCCATATATGAATTCAAATTAGTTAAATTTTTTCATTCTGTAGTATAGTGGTATATAAATATAGGAAAATGTTAACTAATATATGGAATGCATTATTCCTAATTTCTACGAAAATCACATCGTTCAAACAAATAAAAATGTCTTTGGCGCTATACGAAGTTCAACTTTCTTCACAATGAGTTCATTTTAACTTAAAGAAGGGGTCACTTTTTTCTGGGTGTGAGGCCTATTTCGAGGCAAAACCGAAGGAGTACTACCAAAACGGTATCAAAAAATTGAAAGGTCGTTATAATCGTTGTATCGCTCTTGAAGGGAACTATGTTGAATAATAAAAACGAATTTTGACAAAAAAATGTGTCTTTGTTAGACCGGGGACTTATCAGCCAACCTGTTAGGTTAGAACGGTTGGTCCCGTGGTATTCAAATTTAGATTAAATAAAATTCGACCTGAAAGAATACACTAGGAAGGTATTTTTTTTGTATTCATGATATTCGAATTATATACTTGAATTGCAATAAATACATGAGTTACTGGGGTCTGCAATATATTCTAAGCATACATAAAATACAGTTGTTGTAAGCATGTCTTATGTGATTTGCAGAATGCGTTTTTGATACTGATACACATGCAATTTTATTTTGTATAGTTTTTTTTTTCATATTTCTGGAATTTTTAATTTAATGATATAATATCGCATCGTCCTAAATATTCTACAAATTCTGTCATTTCTCTTTTTACCAACCAATAAATAGCTCTTCGACATTTGTGGAATTTTTAGAAAATATATTTAAATATTCATATGTAGTTTTATTAAATTTAACAACTATTCTCTTATTCTGGTATGCATATTCAAAATGCTCTATTTGACCTGAATAATATGGCCTAGAATAAAAGGTATTTTATAAAGTACCATTGTTGTTGTTCCTTCAGAAATATTTTTTTGGCACAAACAAAAACATTTTTTTTATTTCGTTGACATAGCCAAGTTGTGTGTTTCGTTCAAAATATTTGTTCGAGTTGCTTGTATACTGGAAATATTTCATGTAACGGAAATATAGAAACAATGCCAATAATAAATAGCTACATATGTTGTACAAATACATTTCGAATAATGGAGTATGAGGAAAACAAAATGAGCACAAATAGGCAAGGTAAATCAAGATCGGATGGGGTCGACTTTATTATATCCTACACCATTCTGTATACCAACATTTTTATTACCATTTGACGTCTTTCAAATTTCCCTATGGATATTTTGTACAGTATGTTCTACTCAATGGTACCGATTTTACAAATTTTAATATTATATTATAATATGTATGTTATCATTAAGATCTGGAGCAGTCATCTTTGAGGTTTTGTGTAAACTGTGTGCAGAATATGATACATCGAATATTAAATATTTTCTATATTGGTCAGGTCAAGATAAGTGTGACACACTGGGTCAGGGTTGTTGAACTTTTGTTGATATATCGAAAGGTTACAATTTTAAGTAAAAAAAAATCAAAATTTATGAAATATTAAATATTTGACAACAACAGCAAAAACAATCGGTAGAATTTTATTTTAATTCTTGGCATAATTTTATATATAAAATAACCTTTCGATATATCGACAAAAGTGCGAAATACCTGACCCACTATGTCACACTTATCCTGGTCTGACTTTTGAAAAATATCAAGTAAATTGATTAAAATCTCGTTGCGATCGGGTTTTCAGCAATATTTGTTTAAACCGTTGAGATACACTATGAAGTTATACTTTCCCTACACCCTCAAAAAAATCGCTTCTGTAACATTTACCCCAAACACGATGGATCCAAACAAAATATTGTTTGTATTATTCAAACATATTGTGTTTCACCTTACACTGAAAAAACTATTGACCTAATATGGAGATTATGCAACTTAAATTTAAGGACCTAATATGGAAGATTATGCAACTTAAATTTAAGGACTCAAAATTTACGCAATGCTAAGGACAAAATTCTTTAAAACAATGACATTTTAATTAAAAGAAAGTTTATAATCCTTGCTTCAAAAATCTTTTTCATTATATTTAGGACACAAATCTTGAAATTTTGCGTCTCTCTGCTGAAGTTGTAGATCTTTGAAGTAACGCAAATTTTCCTAAAAATAAAGAAAAACATTTTTAATTCAAAGAAATCGTCTTTAACTCAACTGACATATTGAATTTTTAAATTTAAGATAAAAACGCTTCAAATATAGGCTAAGACTTATTTTAAGGAATTGCATCTTTGGTTTAAATTTTTTTTAGCATTAAGAAAACTGTTTTTACTTTGAAGTACCTGGCATTATTTGGATTTTGAAATTGGAATTTGTTTGTACATAAACACCTTTATTAATATATCTGAAAAAGAAAATAAAAACTCGATGAATGAGATCTGTGTCCAATTTTTATTTATTTGATCCTAGATTTAAAGCCAGGGAGGTCCGTAAAAAATGTCTTTATTTTAAAGAAGGCGCATCTTTGGCTCGGAATCAATACCAAAATCCTTAAGGGAAGATCAAAATCTTTAGATCCAAGTAAACTTTTTTTTGAGTGTAGGCATACCAATTTTTGCATAGTTGTTAGACACCATATACTAACGCCATGTACCAAATTTAAGCCGGATCGGATGAAATTTGCTTCTCTTAGAGGGCCTACAAGCCAAATTTGGGGGTCCGTTTATATGGGGGCTTCACGTATAGTGGACCGAAATGGATATATATATATATATATATATATATATATATATATATATATATATATATATATATATATATATATATATATATATATATATATATATATATATATATATATATATATATATATATATATATATATATATATATATATATATATATATATATATACACTTTATGTGGTCTTAGAGCAATATTTCGATGTGTTACAAACTGAATGACAAAGTTAATATACCCCCATCCTATGGTGGAGGGTATAAAAAGGCCGATTAAATACGTATATAACTAAGTTTGACATTTTATATAGAAATAAAATTGTGACAACATTTTCTATAGAAGTAAAATTTGGACAAAATTTTCTCTAGAAATACGATTTTAACAAAATTTTCTATAGAAATAACATTTTGACAAAATTTTCTATAGAAATAAAATTTTGACAACATTCTCTATTGAATTAAAATTTTGACAACATTTTCTATAGAAATAAAATTTTGCTAGATTATTTTTGGCTCGAGTGGCAACCATGATTATGAACCGATATGGACCAATTTTTGTGTGATTGGGGATCGGCTATATATAACTATAGACCGATATGGACCAATTTTGGCATGGTTATTAGCGGCCCTATACTAACACCAGGTTGCAAATTTGAACCGGATCGGATGAATTTTGCTCCTCCAAGAGGCTCCGGAGTTCAAATCTGGGGATCGGTTTATATGGGGACTATATATAATTATGGACTGATATGGACAAATTTTTGAATGGTTGTTAGAGACTATATACTAATACCATGTACCAAATTTTAGCTGGATCGAATGAAATTCGCTTCTCTTAGAGGATCTGCAAACCAAATCTGGGAATCGGTTTATATGGGGGCTATATATAATTATGGACCCATATGGACCAATTTTTACACGATTGTTAGAGACCGTATACTAACACCACGTACCAAATTTCAACCGGATCGGATGAATTTTGCTCCTCTAAGAGGCTCCGGAGTTCAAATCTGGGGATCGGTTTATATGGGGGCTACACATAATTATGGAACGATGTGGACCAGTTTTTGCAAGGTTGTTAAGGACCATATACCAACACCATGTTGCAAATTTCAGCCGGATCGGGTGAAATTTTCTTCTCTTTGAGGCTCAACAAGCCAAATCGGGGTATTGGTTTATATGGGGGCTATATATAATTATTGACCGATATAAACCAATTTTTTCATGGGTATTAGATACCATATACTAACACCATGTACCAAATTTTAGCCAGATCGGATGAAATATACTTCTCTTATAGGCTCTGCAAGCCAAATTTGGGGGTCCGTTTATATGGGGGCTATACGTAAAAGTGGACCGATATGGCCCATTTGCAACACCATCCGACCTACATCAATAACAACTACTTTTGCCAAGTTTCAAGTCGATAGCTTGTTTCGTTCGGAAGTTAGCGTGATTTCAACAGACAGACGGACGGACATGCTCAGATCGACTCAGAATTTCACCACGACCCAGAATATGTATACTTTATGGTGTCTTAGAGCAATATTTCGATGTGTTACAAACGGAATGAAAAAGTTAATATACCCCCATCCTATGGTGGAGGGTATAAAAATATATACACACAGAGAAAATTTCATAAAAATTTTTTACTACCAGTGTGTGCCCTAAGGTGAAATATAATATGTGTGAACAATATTTTGTTTGGACCAATCCTGAAAATATATATGCTTGGAGCAAAATATGTTTGGCGTATATGTTACAGAAGCGATATTTTTGGGTGTAGCTTTCGATGCCGTTACAGTTTTTTGAACAAAAACAAGGCTGACAGTTAGTCTCAAAACACACGAAGTTACCCACAGGCAACTTTAGGAACGACAGGGTTATAGAAATTTGTCCTTAATATTGTGTAAATTGTGTATACTAAAATTTAAATTGAGAAATTTTTAATATCATGTAAATATTTTTTTCAGGGTAGCGAACGTCCCTACACGACTATCCACTTTTGGGAGGTGTCTGGTTTTCAGTCCAAGTTTGAGAGATTTCACTGTATATTGAATTTAAAATGTATGGCCCGTCTACATATTTCCTCTGTGTGCATTTATCTGATTTTATATGAAATGTGAGTAAAATCGGGAAGTGTATCAAATTTTCCCCAAATCGGTTTAGATGTTAATGTATGTGTATTGGAATATAAATTTTTATATACAGCTCCCAACAAATTTGAAGGATTTCAGATGGCATCGCAAAATGTTAATCTACGGAATAGTGCAGCGTATAATATAGTCGAAACCGCCTGACCTTAGACAAACCTTGCTTGTTTCTTTGTATTTTTTTTTGTCCTTCGTATTGGCAACTTTGGCAGTTACCCAGTCGGATAATTCGTGGGCCCTGCATTTATAAGAGCTCAAAATACGCATTATAAAAGCGTCAATGAAACTTCCAACACAGCTTACATGATAAGGTGCTTTATAATCTGTGTTTTTAAAAATTTTCTAAAGACGAAAAGATTCAATAGGCATTGCCCATTCGCTTCTCAAATCAAGCCTATTATAATGTCTATTTTAAGCCCAACAGCGGAACGACTACTAATGACATTTCAACTTCCACGAGAAGGCTTGTTTTTTATTCAAATAATTTCATTTAAAAACGAATGACACTTATTATTTCTGGCGGAAAATTTTTGAAATTACAGTTTACATTGGATGAAGTTGAAATTAAATGTTTTCTTAAGTCTTAAGCAATAAGGGGCATCGTTTTCTATGAAAGTATCACTACGGGGCAAATGTCACAGAAAAAAGTGAACCCACCAGGAATTGTTCGTTAATTTTAGAAAATGTAGATTATTTATATTGAATATTATATATATTTTTCGACAAATTCAAGAAAATTTATTTGACATAATTAATCACATGTTAAAAACAAGTAAGGAAAGTCTAAAGTCGGGCGGGGCCGACTATATTATACCCTGCACCACTTTGTAGATCTAAATTTTCGATACCATATCACATCCGTCAAATGTGTTGGGGGATATATGTAAAGGTTTGTCCCAAATACATACATTTAAATATCACTCGATCTGGACAGAATTTGATAGACTTCTATAAAATCTATAGACTCAAAATTTAAGTCGGCTAATGCACTAGAGTGGAACACAATATTAGTAAAAAAAATGGGAAACATTTAAATCTGAAGCAATTTTAAGGAAACTTCGCAAAAAATTATTTATAATTTATCGCTTGATATATATGTATTTGAAGTCAGTCAGTTTTACAACTTTTCGACTAAGCAGAGATTTTACAAGGAAAATGTTGGTATTTTGACCATTTTTGTCGAAATCAGAAAAACATATATATGGCAGCTATATCTAAATCTGAACCGATTCCAACTAAATTTGGCACGCACAGATGCAATGATATTTATACTCCCTGTGCAAAATTGCAACTAAATCGGAGTAAAAAATTGGCCGCTGTGATCATATGAGTGAAAATCGGGCGAAAGCTATATATGGGAGCTATATCTAAATCTGAACCGATTTCAATCAAATTTGGCGCACATGACTATACTACTAATTGTACTCCTTGTGCAAAATTTCAAGCTAATCGGGATAAAACTCTGGCTTCTGGGTCCATATAAGTGCATATCGGGCGAAATATATATATTGGAGCTATATCTAAATCTGAACCGATTTCAATAAATTTTGGCACTCATGACTATACTACTAATTGTACTCCTAGTGCAAAATTTCAACCAAATTGCGCCAAAACTCTGGCTTCTGGGGCCATATAAGTGCATATCGGGCGAAATATATATATATATGGAAGCTATATCTAAATCTGAACCGATTTCTTCCAAAATCAATAGGGTTCTATTCTGACCCAAAAAAGGAACACGTGCCAAATTTGAAGGCGATTGGACTTATATTGCGACCTAGACTTTGATCACAAAAGTGTGTTCACAGACAGACGGACGGACAGACGGACATGGTTATATCGACTCAGGGAACCATCCTGAGCATTATTGCCAAAGACACCATATGTCTACCTCGTCTCCTTCTGGGTGTTACAAACATATGCACTAACTTATAATACCCTGTTCCACAGTGTGGCGCAGGGTATAATTAAATTTCGAGTATGTATATTAATATATAATATTTAATAAAGTTTAAAGCAATTTTTTTTTAAATTTGACTTTTTGACTTTGTCAACAACATTTAACAATGCTTTCGAATTTAATATGCCGCTATTAGACGTTAGAAAGCCCCTGATTGTGCAATGCAGAGAATCATGAGTAGTGAATATTTTTCGGTTTCTAAAAACTGGAGTGTTGGAAGTACAATGTTTCTTTGGTAGAGCAGCATCACTATTCATTATGTTGTCGTTTCTAATAACAGACCTGTTAACACAGCTCTCATGGAATGCGGAGGATAATGTGTTTATGTGTGTTTCATTTAAATTAGCCTTTAGCTCTGTGCAAAGCACAGCCGACCGTAGCCGAGTGGGTAGAGTGTGCGCTTATGAAGTCAATGGTCGTGAGTTCGACACCGCTTTCAGAAGAAATTGTAAAGGTAAAATTAAATAGTAATAACAATAAATTCTATGTCAACATACATTAAGCAATTGGGGAAAACCATTAAAAACAAAAACAATAAATCTAAAAATAGCACAATTTTTTTTTTATTTTTTTTCCAAGACCTTACAAGACAACTTATTTAGAAGGCCTTATTAAAGGTAATTTTTTCTCCTAATAAGATCATGCATTATATAAGGACTATATATTGAAGTGAGAGGGCAAGGCCTTGGCCCCCAATGACACCCAATGTTATTTTGAAATAGAGTTTGCATTTGTGTGGCATCACTACTGGCTCCTAAATAAGGTACTTTATAATGACTTATACACGACGCTTTTTCCTACTGGGTAGTTTAGGTAGAGCCTATTTTTCACAGAAAGTATGACACTCAATATAACAAAACGCATAAATACAGTTCACCATGCACAAAAAAAACCCACCGCTATATATGCCAGCCAGATGACCCATAAGCATGTCGTTACAAAATACACATGCACTCTACATACATATGTATTAAAATATATCATGTGTTCGTATAAATATGAGTTTAGAAATAAAAGCCCATATCGGGTATGGGGTACAATGTTGGCTAGTGCTCATAGGTAGTATCATTACGCGGCGATGAAATAAATTCGGGTGTGTTCACGTTTGTGTGTCTGGTTGCTCGTCATCATCATACCATTCATTGAAGAGTACTGTATACACAACAATAACTACATATTCACCATAGCCTTTACTAAATGATGCGGCAAAGGGTGAGAAGTGGACTCCTTTGTCATAAAAGGGTCTGCAAAATTGTATCAGCTAGGAAAATATTAGCTTTTCGATTGTTCAGTTGTTGTTAAGCAAAAAGACAACAGGTACAATGATATTTGCTAATGGAGGAAACATTAGGTTGTAGTAGACATGAAATATCCGAATGGTGAAATGCCATTATTGATAGCATTTTATTGGATGTTATTGTTTTGATCCTATCATCTTATAAACATTTAAGTATAATATAATATATGATTGTTCGAGTCGCATATATGGTATACCAGATAGTATTGAATGTGAAACAAATACGGGTTTTCAGAAAGATGAGAGGTTTTTTACTTACAATTATACAATTCTGACGATTATAGGACTTCATTCTACACTAAAAAAAAGGATGCCCAGTTCCAAAGATTGTGTCTGTACACTAATGATTTTGGTATTGGCTCCGAGCCAAAGAAACGAAAAATTCAAATAAAGACAAATTTAAGACGCAATTCTCTTTTATGTTTAAGTTTTGCGTGCTTGATTCCAGGAAAAAAAGTTTAATATATTCGTTTTTTTTCAGCTTTTTCTTAGTGTGATATTAGAGCCCTGTAAAATCATGTTAACGACAGCTTAAATTTCCAAATTCGTGCTCGCCTAGAAAGTATGCTTTGTTTCATGTAAAAAAGTCTGTAAAAAATAAAGTGTTGAAAAAATTTCTTATTTTTAAACGCTTTTCTCTTTGTCAACAACGCTTTTCAAAAAGTCAACAATATTAAAGACGATTCCATTAATTTTGAAGGTTAAGCTACACTTGTAGTTTAGTCAATGCATGGTTTTAAGCTGAAATAAAAAAAACAACAATTTTGAAGAATTTTTCAGAATTATTAACGCCAAGTGGATCTCAGTCAAAACAAAATTGTCTTTCTTTTTACGATACCTAATTTTAAGTGGAATCACTTAACTGCTTATGAAACGAATTTGTTGAAAAGTATATCGATTTTTTGGACAAGGAAAAAACTTTATATCAGAGAAATGTGACTTCAATGCTAATCAAAATTCGGATTCGTATTTGAAGGACATGAAACCTTTGGCTGTACGATAATATTTTTTCAGTGAAAATTCTACATTATACTACGAAGATTTTTTTTTATTCTTATTCGAATGCTTTATTTATATTGCAATTCTGTCTTAAATCAATGAAATATATTAAGAATATGAAGAAAGGATGAATTTTCGCATCGGAAGATAATGTGCCCTAGTTTTATTGTAAAATCTAATCTATTAAACTTAAAAAGGCCGATTAAATACGTATAAATTAAGTTTGTCAAAATTTTCTATAGAAATAAAAATTTGACAACATTTTCTATAAAAGTAAAATTTGGCAAAATTTTTCTATAGAACTACGATTTTAACAAAATTTTCTATAGAAATAACATTTTGACAAAATTTTCTATAGAAATAAAATTTTGACAAACTTTTCAAAAGATTTAAAATTTTGACAACATTCTCTATAGAATTAAAATGTTGACAACATTTTCTATAGAAATAAAATCTTATTTGTAGAGTTTGTAAAGCTTGAGGTCATGTTGTAATAAAACAAAATAAAATCTTAGTTTTTTTATAGTGTTTTATTTTTAATTCTTTCCAATATTTCGAACACCATCGTTGTCCGTCATGTTCGAAATATTGGAAAGAATTAAAAAAAAACACTATAAAAAGCTAAGATTTTATTTTGTTTTATTACAACATGACCTCAAGCCTTACAAACTCTACAAATAATTATACAAAAAGGTCAACCATACAACAACTACAAGAAATAAAATTTGACAAAATTTTCTATAGGAATAAAATTTTGATAAAATTTTCTATAGCAATAAAATTTTGCTAGTTTATTTTTGGCTCGAGTGGAAACCATGATTATGAACCGATATGGACCAGTTTTTGTGTGATTGGGGATCGGCTATATATAACTATAGACCGATATGGACCAATTTTGGCATGGTTATTAGCGGCCATATACTAACACCACGTTGCAAATTTGAAACGGATCGGATGAATTTTGCTCCTCCAAGAGGCTCCGGAGTTCAAATCTGGGGGTCGGTTTATAAGGGGGCTATATATAATTATGGACTGATATGGACAAATTTTTGAATGGTTGTTAGAGACTATATACTAATACCATGTACCAAATTTCAGCCGGTTCGGATGAAATTCGCCTTTCTTAGAGGATCTGCAAACCAAATCTGGGAATCGGTTTATATGGGGACTATATATAATTATGGACCAATATGGACCAATTCTTGCGTGTTTGTTAGAGACCACATTCTAACACCATGTTCCAAATTTCAACAGGATCGGATGAATTTTGCTCTTCCAAGAGGCTCCGGAGGACAAATCTGGGGATCGATTTATATGGGGGATATATATAATTATGAACCGATGTGGACCAATTTTTGCATGGGTGTTAGAGACCATATACTGACACCATGTACCAAATTTCAGACGGATCGGATGAATTTTGCTCCTCTAAGAGGCTCCGGAGGTCAAATCTGGGGATCGGCTTATATGGGGGCTATATATAATTATGGGTCGATGTGGAGCACTTTTTGCATGGTCATTAGAGAACATATACCAACACCATGTACCAAATTTTAGCCGGATCGGATGAAATTTGCTTCTCTTAGAGGCTCCGCAAGCCAAATCGGGGGATCTGTTTATATGGGGGCTATATATAATTATGGACCGATGTGGACCAATTTTTGCATGGTTGGTAGAGACCATATACTAACACCATGTACCAAATGTACCGGATCGGATGAAATTTGCTTCTCTTAGAGCAATCGCAAGCCAAATTTGGGGGTCCGTTTATATGGGGCCTGTACGTAAAAGTGGACCGATATGGACCAATTTTTGCATAGTTGTTAGAGACCATGTAATAACACCATGTACCAAATGTACCGGATCGGATGAAATTTGTTTCTTTTAGAGCAATCGCAAGCCAAATTTGGGGGGTCCGTTTATATGGGGGCCATATGTAAAAGTGGACCGATATGGACCAATTTTTGCACGTTTGTTAGAGACCATATACTAACACCATGTACCAAATTTCAGCCGGATCGGATGAAATTTGCTTCTCTTAGAGGCATCGGAAGCCAAATTTGGGGGTCCGTTTATATGGGTGCTATACGTAAAAGTGGACCGATATGGCCCATTTGCAATACCATCCGACCTACATCAATAACAACTACTTGTGCCAAGTTTCAAGTCGATAGCTTGTTTCGTTCGGACGTTAGCGTGATTTCAACAGACATACGGACGGACGGATCGACTCAGAATTTCACCACGACCCAGAATATATACTTTATGGGGTCTTAGAGCAGTATTTCGATGTGTTACAAACGGAATGACAAAGTTTATATACCCCCATCCTATGGTGGAGGGTATACAAATAATGTACTATACTCAAAAAACAATAAACTCATCAGGAAACAAAAAAAAATAGGTTAATTTTAGAAAATTTCAATTAAAATATGTTAAATTGTTAAAGAACATTGCGTAGTGTGATTGGACAAATTGTGCAAAAATGTCTTTAGCATTACACGAAGTTAAGATGGGTACACTAAAAAAGTGAACTCTCTATTTCGCTAAAGCCAATTTAACTTTATTTTGGTTCATGAAATTATTGTGTTTGGAGAAATTTTCCTCTACTCTAATAATTTTTTTTCGTACGTTAGTTAAATAAACTAAAAAACGGGTAAAAATTATACACATATTAAGCATAAAGATTTACTAAATTCGTATTTCTCACAAAATAGTTCATTATTTCTTTAAATTTGTAAATTTTGCTACAAATGCGTCCTTAATGAACTTCGTATGTCACTAAAGACATTTTTCCTTCAAACTACAAAATTTCTTTAGCAAGTGAGAAAAATTATTTATATCTAATAAATTTTCTTGAATTTGGCGAAAAATATTTATTTATTTTTGTGATATCGGTGTGATGCAAGCGTTTGTAATACTGTTCAGTTAAAATTTTCTAAAAATATTCAAAATTTAACCAAAATTATATTTCATGTTAGCCTGATACCGAAACAGGCAATTGACGTCCAAATCTGGCGTTTTCTTTTCAATGGCTCTATTAACCATGTTCCTTAATCTATATCTGTCCATAAAGCTCGAAAAATAATTGTATAATTAGATTTAACCAAAATTTTTCTTTCTGGTGGGTTCACTGTTTTTCTGTGTACATTTGTGGTAAAATGTACAAATTTTAAGAAATTCTGAACTGTTTTGTGGAAAATACGATTTTAGTAAATTTTTATTCCTCAAAAGTGTACATAATTTTTCCACTTTTTACTCTATTTAACTAGTGTACACAAAAAAAAATTGAAGACAAATAAACTTTCTAAAAGCATAATAATTCCATGATCTTCAATAGATTTAAATTGGTGTGTTTTTGTTTTTTGTATAATTGCATCGAATTTGTTCCATCTATCTTTTAATCATCAATTATTAATAAAAATGTCGTTGATCTATTAATTTGAATATTGCCATAATTTATCTTAATGTCAAACAATATTGTATTCAATGAAAGGTCATCGAAAATACAAATTGATTTGAATTTGTAAATGTCATAGAACAAAACTACACAAACGTACACACACGCACACACACACTAAGTAAATTAAATTTATCATTACAATTGTGTGCTAAGTTGCAAGGGAGAAAATCTCATTCTCCTCACTGCTCACTCATAATATGGCAACTCGTAAACTCTGTTATTTTGTCATCCAACCATCCTGTTGGTCATCCGGTCAGTTATTGCGTATGTGTGTGTGTGTGTGTGCGTTTGTATATGAGAGAGTCTTTTGTTTTCGTAGTCGGCACTAGGCCGAAATATGTTATTAACGATGACTAAAATTTTCGTACGACAAGTGAGTACCCACAACAAAAATAACAACAACAACATCGTCAAAAACGATAGCGACTTACTTGAATAAAGGCAACTTATTTGTATTTTATTTATTGTTGTTGGTAATATAACAATTGTCAGTTTTGTGTTGGAATGTCATTAATAATAATCAGTGTTATTGTAGTGCCACAATGCTCAGTTGAAATCCAAAATGGTCAAAGCTATCGCTACCACTTTTCAATATTAATTTCTTAGTGTCCGTCCATTAATCCGTTACAATTATTATTAAATTTGATGGATGGATGGATGGAGTGGTGTCTGCTTTGCTGTGGAAACATTATAGTCACCTGGAATGCACCTGGAATGTGTGAAACCAGAGAACCAAGAGAGGTAATTTTGCGTGCCCATATTTATGTTAGGTTGATTATGACCATTATTATGGATGTTAGATGATTAGTTCGGGTTTGGAATGTTTGACATAGAAGGAGAAACAATTTGACAGGCCATGATTAACAGCAATTTGTCGTAAATGAGCCCAAGAGTTGATTTAGCCATTGTGATGGGTGGAATATAGCTACGTGGCATGTAGGAAGCTTTATTCTTTTATTTTTGTTTTGAAATTTCTATGGAGATAGGAGAATAGGTGTCACATATAAATTTGACAATTTTAATCAAGGTAGTTTTGGTATATTGTATTTATTAATGTTTGCAAATATTTAGACCATTTTCAATGTAATCATTGTTCTTTATTATTTGTTTGTTTATTATTATTCCTTATTATTTGTTTGTTTAAAGAATGGCGCAAATGCTGATTTATCTAAAATCGTAATTTTTTCACGATTACTGTCCTCTAATAGTCCATTTTAAAGCAGATAAACTTTGTAAAAAGTTGCTTTGATCTAAGAGGTATAATTTTATACGTTTTTTTTACTGATTTATTTTGGATTTTAGCGTCTAAACTCGAACTTAGTGCCCACCTTTAGATTTCACAAATTTGAGTAGGATATAATTTTGTATTAACAGAAATTGAACATAGGAGCATCCATGGCCATTTTAAAGATTTTTAATCACCAAAATGGAAATTGACAGTTTGATAATTTTCATCCCAAAAATGAAGATTTTTCATATCAAAGTGATATCGTTCAGAATTTTAGGGCATAACACCCAGAAGGAGACGAGATGGACACATGGTGCGTTTGGCGATAATTCTCAGGGCCGATCCCAGAGTTGATCTAGCCATGTCCGTCTGTCTGTGAACACATTTTTGTGATCCAAGTCTTGGTTGCGGGTTTAGTCCAATTGACTTCAAATTTGGTGCATGTACGAGTAACAGGTTGGCAGATAAGTCCCCGGTCTAACGAAGAAAAACATATTTTTTTTTTGTCAAAATTCGTTTTTATTATTCAACATAGACCCCTTCAAGAGCGATACAAAGATTATAACGACCTTCCAATTTTTTTATACCATTTTGGTAGTACTCCTTCGTTTTTGCCTCAAAATAGGCCTCAGTTTCGGCGATCACCTCTTCATTGCAGCCAAATTTTTTCCCTGCGAGCATCCTTTTGAGGTCTGAGAACAAGAAAAAGTTGCTGGGGCCAGATCTGGAGAATACGGTGGGTGGGGAACCAATTCGAATCTCAATTCCTGAATTTTTGCAATCGTTCTCAATGACTTGTGGCACGGTGCGTTGTCTCTTGGTGAAACAACACTTTTTTCTTCTTCATATGGGGCCGTTTTGCCGCGATTTCGACATTCAAACGCTCCAATAACGCCATATAATAGTCGCTGTTGATGGTTTTTCCCTTCTCAAGATAGTCGATAAAAATTGTTCCATGCGCATCCCAAAAAACAGTCTTTGAGTCTTTCCACTCTTCGGAGACGGTTCACCGGTCGCTGTCCACTCAGCCAACTGTTGATTGGACTCAGGAGTGTAGTGATGGAGCCATGTTTCATCCATTGTCACATATCGACGGAAAAACTCGGGTGTATTACGAGTTAACAGCTGCAAACCCGACTCAGAATCATCAACACGTTGTTGTTTTTGGTCAAATGTGAGCTCGCGCGGCACCCTTTTTGCACAGAGCTTCCACATATCCAAATATTGATGAATGATATGACCAACATGTTCCTTTGATATATTTAAGGCCTCTGCTATCTCGATCAACTTCATTTTACGGTCATTCAATATCATTTTGTGGATTTTTTATGTCACCTATTTCGGGCGTCCACTGCGTTCACCGTCCTCCGTGCTCATTTCACCACGCTTGAATTTTGCATACCAATCAATTATTGTTGATTTCCCTGGGGCAGAGTCCGGAAACTCCTTATGAAGCCAAGTTTTTGCTTCCACCGTATTTTTCCCCTTCAGAAAACCGCATTTTATCAAAACACGAAATTCCTTTTTTCCATTTTTTTTTTCACAATAATAAAAGTTGCTTCACAAAAGACGCTCTATCTCACAAACTAATTGACTAACAGACGTCAAATTTTGACACGAATCATTTGAAGGTTGGTACTATATAAAAATAATATACATTTAATACTAGCGACGCCACCTATGCGTCAGACCGGGGACTTATCAGCCAACCTGTTATGTACATGTTTTAGATTAAAATAGAAGCCTGTTGATTTTGGAAGAAATCGGTTCACATTCAGATGTAGCTTCCATATACATATGTATGGGAGCCACCGTGGTGCAATGGTTAGCATGCCCGCCTTGCATACACAAGGTCGTGGGTTCGATGCCTGCTTCGACCGAACACCAAAAAGGTTTTCAGCGGTGGATTATCCCGCCTCAGTGATGCTGGTGACACTACTGAGGGTTTCAAAGCTTCTCTAAGTGGTTTAACTGCAATGTGGAACGCCGTTCGGACTCGGCTATAAAAAGGAGGTCCCTTGTCATTGAGCTTAACATGGAATCGGGCAGCACTCAATGATAAGAGAGAAGTTCACCAATGTGGTACCACAATGGAAGAATAGTCTAAGTGAACCTGATACATCGGGCTGCCACCTATATTTTGCCCGTTATACACTTATATGTCCCCAGAAAGCAGAGTTGTACCGTAACTTGCCTTTTGCACAAGGAGTTAATGGTGTTGTAAAATGTGTCAAATTTGATTTGATTTACGCTCATATAACCACCGGAAGTCAAAATTGCACTAGGATTTACTTTAAATTTTACACAAAGATTATAATTACAATTCTAGATATGTATTTCAAAATTGGTCCAAATCGCTTTAGATTTAGAAAACATAATGGGGTCAAGCAAAAGTTTTAATCAGATTGCATATCATATAAGTTCACGATGTTAAATATGGACTAATTTTTACACGATAGCTAGAGGACATATACGTCAACATAGTCTGAATTTTAATCTGATCGATAGAAATATGCGGAAGCTCAAGAACTCAAATCTGGAGATCGGTTTATATGAAGGCTATATCTAAATGTGGTTCTAGATGACCTACATCAACAACTAGTACTTGTGCAAATTTTCGAGACAATGTCTTGTTTCGTTCGGAAGCTAGCGTGATTTCAAAAGACGGACGGATGGACTCAGAATATACACATACCCACTCAAAAAAAAAAAGTGAATTCTCTATTTCACTAAAGTCAATTTAACTTTATTTTAGTTCATCGAATTATTATGTTTGGAGAAAGTTTCCTTAACTCTAATATTTTTTTGAGTACGTTAGTTAAATTAACTAAAACCTAGGAAAAATACATACACAAATGAAGCATAAAGATTAACTAAATTCGTGTCTTCCACAAAATAGTTCAGTATTTCTTTAAATTTGCAAATTTTACTACAAATGCGATTTTGAACTCCAATTTTTTTCTTGAAACTACAAATTTTTTTAAGAAGTGAAAAAACTTAATTATGTCTAATAAATTTTCTTGAATTTATCGAAAAAATATTTGCTTATTTTAATGATATCGGCGTGATGCCAGCGTTTGTAATACTGTTTAGTTACAATTTTCTACAAATGTTCAAAATTTTCTAAAATTAACCGAAAGTTTTCTTCTTGGTGGGTTCACTGTTTTTTCAGTGCACTTTGTGGGGTCTGAGACCAATATTACGTCGCGTCACATCTCTATTAGAATAATAAAAATAAAATAGACCAATACCAAGAAGAGAATGTCGTGATTTCATAAAAGTTCATCCAAATCGATTATAAACTCGATGACCCCAACCCTCAAAAACGCCGCTTCTGTAACATATACTCCAAAACCCATTGTGCTTCGAGCATATATAACAGGTTGGCTGATTAGTTCCCGGTCTGACACATAGATGGCGTCGCTAGTATTAAATGCATATTATTTTTATATAGTACCAACCTTCAAATGATTCGTGTCAAAATTTGACGTCTGTAAGTCAATTAGTTTGTGAGATAGAGCGTCTTTTGTGAAGCAACTTTTGTTATTGTGAAAAAAAAAATGGAAAAAAAGGAATTTCGTGTTTTGATAAAATACGGTTTTCTGAAGGGAAAAAATACGGTGGAAGCAAAAACTTGGCTTGATAATGAGTTTCCGGACTCTGCCCCAGGGAAATCAACAATAATTGATTGGTATGCAAAATTCAAGCGTGGTGAAATGAGCACGGAGGACGGTTAACGCAGTGGACGCCCGAAAGAGGTGGTTACCGACGAAAACATCAAAAAAATCCACAAAATGATTTTGAATGACCGTAAAATGAAGTTGATCGAGATAGCAGAGGCCTTAAAGATATCAAAGGGACGTGTTGGTCATATCATTCATCAATATTTGGATATGCGGAAGTTCTGTGCAAAATGGGTGCCGCGCGAGCTCACATTTGACCAAAAACAACAAGGTGTTGATGATTCTGAGCGGTGTTTGCAACTGTTAACTCGTAATACACCCGAGTTTTTCCGTCGATATGTGACAATGGATGAAACATGGCTCCATCACTACACTCCAATCGACAGTCGGCTGAGTGGACAGCGACCGGTGAACCGTCTCCGAAGCGTGGAAATACTCCAAAGTCCGCTGGCAAAGTAATGGCCTCTGTTTTTTGGGATGCGCATGGAATAATTTTTATCGATTATCTTGAGAAGAGAAAAACCATCAACAGTGACTATTATATGGCGTTATTGGAGCGTTTGAAGGTCGAAATCGCGGCAAAACGGCCCCATATGACGAAGAAAAATGTGTTGTTCCACCAAGACAACGCACCGTGCCACAAGTCATTGAGAACGATGGCAAAAATTCATGAATTGGGCTTCGAATTGCTTCCCCATCCACCGTATTCTCCAGATCTGGCCCCCAGCGACTTTTTCTTGTTCTCAGACCTCAAAAGGATGCTCGAAGGGAAAAAAATTGGCTGCAATGAAGAGGTGATCGCCGAAACTGAGGCCTAATTTGAGGCAAAACCGAAGGAATACTACCAAAATGGTATCAACAAATTGGAAGGTCGTTATAATCGTTGTATCGTTCTTGAAGGGAACTATGTTGAATAATAAAAACGAATTTTGACAAAAAAATGTGTTTTTCTTTGTTAGACCGGGGACTTATCAGCCAACCTGTTATTTTGAGGATTGGTCCAAACAAAATATTGTTTGTATTGTTCAAACATATTATGTTTCACATATTATTATGTTTAAGGCATATACTGGTAGAAAAAATTTTAATGACATTTTCTTTGTGTTTACATATTTTTATGACGCCAATTGATTACATTCATTTTTGTACTTCCAGCATACTCTCTCGTTCTCCCTTTCTAAACACATATATGTTTAGAGGCGATTTCTAAATTAATATACGTTTGTATCCAAACATATTATATTTAACAAATTTTTATGTGCTAAGCATATTAACATTTATGTCGCAAACATGTTATGCTAGTTTATAAACATTTTATGCTTGCACTTAAAAATAATGTGTTTAAAATTTGAGTTGCAAACATATAATTTTTACACCCAAACACCCATCGATAGCTGATTCCATTATTTTTATGGATCTTTTTTAACTATTGATGATTTATGCAAACTAACTAGAAAGGACTCGTAAAGTACATAAGGAAAACATGCCTTTGCAATACTTAAATCATTAAACATCGATTTCATAATCGTAAAAAGTGTTCATAGATTTATTTTATTGTTGTAAGTCAGATAAGCTAAAAATTCCTAAAATTAAAAAAAAAAATAAATAAATAAATAAACATGGGACAGTAATTTTAACCTTTTGTTGAAACAATTCACAATTATTGTAACCATAATACCACTTTATGTTTCGAGAGAATTGAATTCTCAAAACTTTTATCAATCTGTGCTAGTGAATTTATCCATAATGACAATAATTATTTTAATATATAATATCTTATAAAATGATTTAATCAAAAATGTACTCCATAATATCCACAATTTTAGGGAAAAAATAATTTAGGGTTTCTACACTACAACAACTACTAGAGATAACATAAAATCGTTTACTTACGCTGCATTAACTGTTGCTCCATGTCGCCTGGGCTCTTGGACTAGCATCGCCAAATTGAAGGCGAGCCACAGGGTTATAATCCGTGATTTTGGCAGACATGTTTGTAGCGTTTGATATAGCATTGAATCACACATGGTGGTGGTGATGACGATGGCGTTACGTTGTGGAGATGATGATGATGATGATGGTAGTGTCGATGTTGCTGGTGATGATGGATTTTATTGTTGTAGATAAAAATTATGCTGATTTGTAGATGTTTTATTGGAGATTAGTATTGGGGGTTTGCTGGTGATATGTCCTTCTCAGAGGGAGGAAGCTAGATGTTGATTTTTCTCTGCTCTGCTCTTTCCGGTTTTCCTATTTTTGGAATGTTTTCAAAATCTTTTGTGTGGAGGGGAGTTTTACTTGTGAAGTTTGTTATGTTTCACAGGGTCGTTGTGGAGTTTCTCTAAGCCGGTATACTTTTATTGTTTTAATATTTAGATTTTATAAAAATGCATTTACCAGCCTTTTCGGGAGAATTTGAGTATAATTTGTTTGGTGTGGGCAATTTAATAGCTATACCCTTTTTCTTATTATTATGGGATGAGTAACTAACATCATCTTGGTCTTCACCATTATCATCTTATTTAACATCGTTGTTAGTTTACCTTTTGGGAGCTACGGGAATTTAAATATCTCTTTTTCTCTGTATCTCACATCCATAGGTCAATACAGCCATACATACAAAAATACTCGTTTCGTACCAAATGCCTCCTCTCTTGACTTTGTTATGCTCATGAGTATTAGCGAATATCTGGATGCCGTTATTGAGATTGTTCTATGAAGATGTAATTTTTCGGCAAGCCATTAGTAGTGGTGCTTTTATTGTTTACGTGTTAGAGTTTTTAGTAGCTTTGTTTTTTTTGTTCTGTCATTCATATAATTTTATAGCCTCTTAAGTTCTTTAAGTTTTCGATTTTTTATTTTTGTTACTGCCATTCTTTTTGATAATTAAGTCTCTATAGATCGGTCCTGTTAAACAATTTTCACATTATTTATCAGCATCAACATGTATGTGTATGTATACAGAGAGGTGTTTGCAATAAATCTACCGATGTTAGTGTGTATGTGTAGGAGTTGTTGTGTATGCGAATATTTTATAGGTATTTCTTGTTGTGGATATATGTGATGATTTTCTTTTTGGTTGATTGTAATATCTTGTTTTTGTTTTTCAACCTACGGATGGTTGGAATTCCATTTCCGTATTAATTAAACTAACCAGACATATTAAGTCTTTAGTTTTACTGATAATGTTTTTTTGGGGGGATTTTATAGAAGCTTTTTAATGGATTGGGCTCTGCCCTTTCCTTTAATTGTATGGCAATTTAGTTTCTCCATAAAATTGTTCATTGTTAGTATTTAATGAGAGAATGCTAAGCTTACATTAAAAAAAAAACGTAGTAAAATTAGTGAATATCCTGTCTGGTGTAGAGGGATGGTGATAGTTGTGTGTATAAATATTTTTGTTGTTGTTACAGCCTTGTTAGAAGATTTCCATAAAAACGAAAGATGGGTGTTTTAGTTTTCTTGTTGTAATTAACTTCGAAGAAAGTTAATAATAAACCGTCTATATGCTCATTAACAAATTGGTTGTAGTTGCTTTTATTATTCAGAAGTTGATGCTGTCATTTATATACACACATACTATGTCACCCTTTGTTGATTTATATTTAATGGCATTTCACCTTCGCACAACCATAGTTTTACATTTGTTTAGTTTTTGTTGTAGTTAGTTATAGTTTGTGTTGTTTTTATTATTGATGTTGTTTTCGGTTTTTTTATTTATTAAGAATTTTATGAATTTTCTTTGGTATTTTCCGTTTGAAAGGAACAATTCATATGATTTTTCTTGTCTAGAAGATTTTAGCGAATGTTTATTAGTTAATTTGTACATTGTTTTATGTTCTTTTCTTATTTTATGTCATGATTGCTTTCCAATAAAATTTAATTAAGTTTCATGTCAATATCTGTTTCACCTTAGTTTATAAAATTATCACTTTTTCACACTTTTCTAACACAGCCTAGAAAGAGAGATTTTTCCAAAAATTATTATTTTAAATGTTACACATATTTGGAATTGGTTCAAAAGCATTTACATAAAACATTACACGCTAAGATTGATTGGTTAGGGTGAAAGACAGCTTTGATTTAAATATTTTCTGTTTTTTGAGTCACTCTTTCTTGAGTCTTCGTAACTAAGCATATAAATATGCCTAGTCTATTGTTTAAAAAAAAACTAAATTAGACAAGTATATACGGCCGTAAGTTCGGCCAGGCCGAAGCTTATGTACCCTCCACCATGGATTGCGTAGAAACTTCTACTGAAGCCGATGGCAATTATTTTTGGCTCGAGTGGCAAACATGATTATGAACCGATATGGACCAATTTTTGTGTGATTGGGTATCGGCTATATATAACTATAGACTGATATGGACCAATTTTGGCATGGTTATTAGTGGCCTTATACTAACACCACGTTGCAAATTTCAACCGGATCGAATGAATTTTGCTCCTCCAAGAGGCTCCGGAGATATGGGGGCTATATAATTATAATTATGGACCGATATGGACCAATTCTTGCGTGTTTGTTAGAGACCACATTCTAACACCATGTTCCAAATTTCAACCGGATCGGGTGAATTTTGCTACTCCAAGAGGCTCCGGAGGACAAATCTGGGGATCTGTTTATATGGGGGCTATATATAATTATGGACCGATATGGACCAATTATTGCATGGTTGTTAGAGACCATATACTAACATCATGTACCACATTTTAGCCGGATCGGATGAAATTTGCTTCTCTTAGAGGCTCCGCAAGCCAAATCGGGGGATCGGTTTATATGGGGGGCTATATATAATTATGGACCGATGTGGACCAATTTTTGCATGGTTGTTAAAGACCATATACTAACACCATGTACCACATTTCAGCCGGATCGGATGAAATTTGCTTCTCTTAGAGGCTCCGCAAGCCAAATCTGGTGATCGGTATATATGGGGGCTATACGTAAAAGTGGACCGATATGGACCTATTTTTGCATGGTTGTTAGAGACCATATACTAACACCATGTACCAAATTTCAGCTTCTCTTAGAGCAATCGCAAGCCAAATTTGGGGGTCCGTTTCTATGGGGGCTATACGTAAAAGTGGACCGATATGCACCAATTTTTCCATGGTTGTTAGAGACCATATACCAACACCATGTACCAAATTTCAGCCTGACCGGATGAAATTTGCTTCTTTTAGTGCAATCGCAAGCCAAATTTGGGGGTCCGTTTATATGGGGGCTATACGTAAAAGTGGACCGATATGCACCAATTTTTGCGTGGTTGTTGGAGACCATATACTAACACTATGTACCAAATTTTAACCGGATCGGATGAAGTTTGCTTCTCTTAGAGCAATCGCAAGCCAAATTTGGGGGTCCGTTTATATGGGGGCTATACGTAAAAGTGAACCGATATGGCCCATTTGCAATACCATCCGACCTACATCAATAACAACTACTTGTGCCAAGTTTCAAGTCGATAGCTTGTTTCGTTCGGAAGTTAGCGTGATTTCAACAGATGGACGGACATGCTCAGATCGACTCAGAATTTCACCACGACCCAGAATATATATACTTTATGGGGTCTTAGAGCAATATTTCGATGTGTTACAAACGGAATGACAAAGTTAATATACCCCCATCCTATGGTGGAGGGTATAAAAATATCAAGCACAAGTCCTTTGAAATTTGCATCCAATCAAAGTCCAATTAAAGAGATCAATGTTTTAATTTACTGAGCGTTAAATTTAATACATGTTACACACACATGTTTCTCTTGATTATTGAATAATAGACAAAGAGGACATTTTCATATTAATGAGTTTAAATCGAACCTCTTTTAAAGTCAGGGGAAGATTTTAGTTAGCTAATTTCGGGTTTACACCAAGTAACTTTGACCTCCTGTGACTAAACAAAAATATCAATTCACTAGTCGTATGTCTGGATTTTATACAGACTTCTAAGCTCTACTCAAATAGGAACAAATAGAGGAAAAATATGTTTGTTAAATTGCTTTGGGATATATTAAAGTTTGGATGTTGATTCCATCACTAAAAATATGGTGAGCGCAAAGATACGAATACGGTGTTTGGTTAGCATAGAATTTACATTTTCATAGCCTTCAGTATAGATCTGGCGGGAAGAGATTATTTATTTTGGGTCTTATATACTAACTTCTTACACAGAAAAAAATATTTACGTGATACTAAAACTTTATTTTAGGATACGCAATTTACAAAATATTAAGGACAATTTTTTTTGTTAAAACAATGAAATTTGTCCACATAGTTAGGTGAATCGACTCAGAAATGGATTTGTTTATATAAAAGAAAAATTCTTTTGAACTGAGGTCAACTTGTTCTTCGATGATCCAATTAGAGAATGTATTTCCCGACTTCACCGTTAGTGTAAAGACAAGATATTTGAAACCAGATATGCTTTCTTTTAGTGAATGAACATCAATATAAGCCAAATAGTCACCATGATCGCGCTAAGAAGAACGTATCCCTTTCATGAAATTTTACAATGCCATCGCCGTGTCATAAACCGCACCAAATAGTCATACGTTGAGAATGAATAGTCTTCTCAATGATAAAGTGTTGGTTTTTCCAAACTACAAATGGGAAAATTTAGTTTGTTTTCCCAGCCACTGAAGTGGAATGGGGCCTTATCAGTCCAGATGATTTATTGACGGAATTTGATTAAATTGATTTTCACTATTTGTGTATTGAATTTAAATAATTCCAACTTTGCTGGAAAATGTTCCCATTTACGTAATAGTGTAATTTCTGCTTGTGATATGTCCAACAATAAAAAAATTGTTTCGATAAAATTTTTTATATCCAATATCTCTCTTCGTTTAAATCGTGGATACGTTTTAAAATCACAGACAATATTTGTATTGAGTCAATACTAGCCCATATCAAGTGGAATTTAAAAATTAATTTTTACAACTGATTCTATGGTTATTCATTATATCGGTTAATTGAAGCTTCCTGTGTCCAAAGGATTGTCCACTTTGATTATGTTAGAAGCAAGGAATGTTCATATATTTGATCACTTTTTCTGCATATGTTATGAAATTATTGGTATATTTGTGTAATTGGGCACATTGTTTGGTTCTGAGTATATATTTAGTTGCTAAAATAATCCCAACTTCTTTAAAATTTAGAAAGGAAGTGTATATATTTGAAAATTTTTTATATTTCTTTTAAAAAGAAATTTGCTCATTTTGTTTTCTTTTTGTATCATTTTTTGTTTTTTATTTTCTAAAATTTATAATCATTTTGTATTTGTTTGTTACGCATATTTATAAATTATTTTCACTCATAATATATATTTTTGAATAATTTTCTTTTTCTTGAGGGAGGCTGTTTTTAAGCTAGCTTTCTCTCCTTTTAGCGAAGAAATTTAGAAAGGATGTGTATATATTTGAAAAATTTTTATATTTCATTTAAAAAGAAATTTGCTAATTTTGTTTTCTTTTTGTATCATTTTTTGTTTTTCATTTTCTAAAATTTATAATCATTTTGTATTTGTTTGTTACGCACATATACAAATTATTTTCACTCATTATATATATTTTTGAATAATTTTCTTTTTCTTGAGGGAGGCTGCTTTTAAGCTAGCTTTCTCTCCTTTTAGCGAAGGGGAAAAAGGAGTTTATGGTTGAGTTTTTTCTTTTTTTTTGTTGATGGCTATTTTTTCAAGCGCCTTTAATTATGCTATGCAAACGTAAAGTATCAAAGTGCTTTAGGCACTGAGTAGAGGAACCTATACTCGCCCTGTCACAGGATACAAAATCCACACAGCGAAGTTGGACAAAGTGCCTTGATAACACCCTGTGAGAGACGAAGAAAAAAGAAGCAGAGAAAAATGTGCAGATTCCAGAGAGATTCCAAGTTCAGTTCTCTCTTGGCTATTGAAACATGGTGCTTAGAAGGCATTCTCTTTTGTATTACTCTCTAACGCAATGGTTTGCCTTTTGTAGTATCTTTCATAAAAGGAAAACACCTATTTCTTTGTGTTTATCCATTCTTATAGTAAAGGTTAGTCTTCTCACGAAAAATAACAAAACTGTTTTGAAACTGCAGACTGATTTTGTTTGTCACCTTTTAAACTCTCTTGCTCTCGCTCTCGTTTTCTCTCTAAATTTACAGTAATACATTTATCTTATACACAAACAAATTTCCATGCCTTAGTACAAGAGTAAAAAAACACAATAATAACATTCTTTGTGTTGTGTTTGATTATACGAAACACTCATCGTCGTTGTCGTTGCCCTCGTCGTGGTCGTCATCGTCTCACTTATTGTCGACAGAGTCCTATCATATGTTTTTGTTCCTTTTCTCTGTGTCATGGCATTTTCTTGGGAGGCCATCAGACTTGCCCTCCTTGGCCAGGAGAGTGGGTGTGTATATGTTTGTTGGTATTTATGTTCGCCCTTTTTCTATTTTCTTTTCGTTTAATTTTTTACTATTTTCTATTTCGCTTGTTATTGTTGTTGGTGTTATTTTGTTTTCCTTTTCCTATTTTATTCTTTCTTCTGACCAACTTTTATTATGTTGGCCAATAGGTATGTGCAGTTAATTGGTTGCATTGTACTTTTTTATTTTTACTCTCTTTTTTGTGTAATGTTTCTTTCCTTTTGACATTTATTATTATATCGTTTAGCCTTTTTGCTTTCACTGTTAGCACCAGCTTGGCAATGTGACAATAGTAGGCTGTTTGGCTAGCTGACTGGCTGCTGGTATTGAGAGCCATAGATAGTGAGAGAGAGCATTAAGGTTCAAGTGTTTGATTTTTCGGTTTTTCGGATTTTGTGTGTGTTTGTGATTATTAGTGTGTGAGATTTTTGTGTGTAATGCTTTGCCCAGCCATTTGTGCGTATGTTGCAGTGGGTGGGTGGTACTGTTTTTGTTATGGCCAAATCTAAATCAAAGTGACAAAGCCTCATTTAATAGAACTGAAGAGTGATGCTTAGGTATGCATATTTTTTTTGGTCAGATGGTTTTGTGAAATTTTCTTTGTGTGGATATATTTTTAAGGCGCTAATTTTATGTCCCTAACATTATGTGTTCTAACATATTAACATATATGTTCCGAACATATTATGCTAGTTTATGAACATTATATGCTTGCACTTAAAACTATTGCGTTAAAAAATTTGAGTTCAAACATATAATTTTTACACCCAAACATATGAAAAACAGTATTTTTCCACCGTGTAACTATCTCTCCAAATAATGTTAACTTTTGTTTACTTAAGTTTTTTTTTTTCAAATTTATATTTTGCAAATAAATAAACACTTAAAAAATTTTCTCTATGTCCTACTGCTTTTTTGAATCTAAACATTAACCATGATCTTCTTCGATCGCTCTTGCTGCTATTTTCTCTAAGTCCAATTCCTACTGCTTTTACAAATTAAAACTTAAGCCATGATCTCCTTCGAGCGCCTTTGCTGTTCTTTCAGGTCAACATAAATAATCCGACATACTTGTAAAATTCTTACAAATCTGAGCTAACGTGGTGCTATAGCTGCATACACACAAAAAAAAAATTCACGAGAATTTTTCCAATTAAAATTTTAATTGAGTTTTAAAAAAATTCAATTAAAAATTTAATTGATTCAACAAATTTTTTAATTGAAACAAAAATCAATCACAAAAATAATAGTATCAATTAATTTGTTAATTGGATCAATTAACTTTTTAATTGACCTTCAATTAATTTTTTAAATGATACTATCATTTCTGTGATTGAAGACATTTCAATTAAAAATTAATTGGATCAATTAATTTCGTGATTGAATCAGAAAAAATTTTTTTGTGTGTACATACAAATGATCACATTTTCAATCCCAGTTTTGGGCAATCACCAAAAATGTTTCTCAGCGGTGGAGTATTCCATCTCAGTATTAGCTATCAGACTCGGCTATAAAATGGAGGTCCTTTGTCATCGCGCAAAACATAGAATAGGGCAGCACATTGTGGACTGAATACTCTAAGGTTGTAACTATACCTAACCTAACCTACATCATATCTTAAGTCTGGTCAAAGTAGGCTACGCGAGTCATATAAACATGAAGTATTTAAAATTGGTAGGAAATCATCAGTAGAGTTTGTGAGGTGGATATAAAAGACCTTATATTTGATATTTTGATATGCAGGGCAAACCCATTAACCGAAATGTTTCCATGGACATATACCGATCTGCGAGAATAATTTCGATTGTTCCTGAGTAAAAAGGAAAGGAAAGATTATCTGATCTCCTTATTTTGCCAAAGTTTTAAAGACGAATAATAAATAACATCACAGCAAAAAAATTTGGAAGTTCTTCTCAATGCACACCTTTAAAGAACTTCTAGAAATGCCCTCCCAAAGATGTTCTTTATTTTAACTGCACAGTAAGTTGATTTGAGCCAATTTTTCTATAATTCGCTTTTTTCATATTTTTAATGGGAAATTTATTTGAAATAGGTTAAAAACAGATTTAGAATTTATACAATGGTAATTTTTTTTTTAAATTTAGCCGAAAAAAAATGCTAAATTCTTTCTAGAAAAATTGCGAATTTTTGAAAATATTTGAGAACAAACTTTCCAGACAAGCGTTATAATGCATTAAAAATCATAAAAAATTTTAAAAATTATTTATGTGTCAAAATATCACAAAATTTCTTAATTCACATCTAAAACACTGAATTCGCCTCACACCTTATGAAGTGATACAAATTTAGTGCAGCGGCTGTGGAAATTGTGGACACCCATGTTAAATTCATCGCTTCTGCGTCAATTTGGCACCACATCCGGATCCAAAAAGAACATTTTCACTACTTTTTTGGCAACGCCTTTTTGCTGGGAATAAAAGTGAGGAATTTATTGTCATTTTGAGTTTAAGGTTAAAATGTAGAAACGACGTTTTCCGTTCTCAATGAGATTATTTTGTGAGCATTAGCATTTTGAAGGAATGTTGAAGTTCAAAGAACACAATACACATATTGTTGTAAAAGACCGTTGTAATGACCCAGCAAAAAAATTTGGAAGTTCTTCCAAAGGTACAACTTTAAAAGCCCTTCCAGAAGATGCACTCCCAATGATGTTCTTTATTTTAACTACCCAGGAAGTTATTTTAATTCAATTTTTTATAACTTGGGTTTTTCATACTTTTAATTGATAATTTGAACTTTTTTTGTTTCAAATAGGTTAAAAACAGAGTAGGAATTCCTAAAATGGTACAAATCATTTAAATTTTGTCAAAAAATGCTAAATCCAATCCAAAAATTGTGAATTTTTGAAAATATTTCAGGTCAAACGTTACCGACAAGCGTTGGAATCCCATAAAAATTATAAAAATTATTTTTTTGCAAAATATCACAGAATTTTTAATTTACATCCAAAACATTGAATTCGGATTACACCTAAAGAAGTGATGCAAATTCAGTGCAACGGCTGTTGAAATGGAGGACTTCCATCCTATGACAAGCCCATGTTAAATGCATCACTTCTGCGTCAATTTTGCACCACTTCCGGATCCAAAAAGAACATTTTCATTACTTTTTTGGCGACGCTTTTTTTTGTTGGGGAATAATACGGGAGGTTATAGAATGTGATGCTTAGTTCTATTACTAGAAATCAGGAAAATAAGGAATGTTTTTGTTCTACAAACAAATTTTAAATAAATTCAAAAATTTTTGCAATTAAAAATGTATACCTATTTTAACTTTTCTGTGTACTTAGACTTTTACTTAAAATGATGTCCCATTTAAAAGGTCGATGTTTTTACTGTGCTAATAGTTTCTTATGAAGAAATTAGAAGTATTAGCCGGCAGCACAATTTTACGTGAGATATATAGAGAGAGTAAGAAGAGAGATATCCAACCGGTTGTATAATATATATTAGAGGTCTGCACAATTCCAGTTGTAAATGCAGAGTACACGTGTACTTGCTACATGAGTACATCTATTTGAAAGAGTCGCAAAACTATTGGTACACATTTTGATGAACACCAAAAGCCACGAGTAACTTCTTGTTGCTACTCTGATGTCTTCACTACCAACAAACACATATTCCTCTTTCTCTCTTACTGAAGTGTACTCAGAGTGATCACGTCGAGTATGTTGCGAGAACAAAATTTCATAGAGTACTCCATGTACCAAGTGCAGTTTCAGAAATACAAAAAAACAGTTAATCTCCATAATAAATGTTTTGGTTTATTATAAAGAACGGCAAACGTTAAGGTAAGTGTGTGACATACATAAATATATGAAATATGTGATATACATACATATCTATGATTAATAATAATGGAAAGTTTTGCTTCGCACATAACTGAGAAATACTTGTGGTACCACGTGAAGTAAAGAGAATCCATGTTGTACTTTTTCTCAAGTACTTACATTTTTATTGTTCCTTTTTTTCGGAACACATATTGTTTCGGATAAGTACTTGGTGGTATTTGACAAGCAAGTGTTCTCTTCACTTCACTACTTGCGCTCTGAGAGAAAGACAGTGTATGTACTATATTCGACAGCGAATTGCATACATGTAGTGAAAAGTTATTCGATGCAGACCTCTAATATATATACCTATGACCTAAGGGGACAATTTGAAGATCGAAAATTATTTGCTACCCATAATAATGATTTCCGGTGAAGAAACTTAAAATTCATTAAATTGTAGTTGTAAAATGTATTGCTCGCTTTACTTTTATTCTGAACTTTATTCCAATTTATTTCTTTTAGCGATATTGGACCGGTTTTGCCGGAAGCTTTTCAATGTAGATTAGTTTCGAGCAACCCCATAAATGGAAAGTGTTAATATTCATCGCAATAATTAATTCAATAACTATAAGTAAGGAAAGCTAAAGATGGGCTTGACCGTCTACATTATACCCGGAAACATTCGTTGCCTTCCGATTCGTTCAAATTTGTTGGAACTCTATGGGAAATGGATCAACCTCAGGACCGATACAGGACTAGTCACACTCACACACTAAGGTGAGGGCCGGTATCAGTTTTGTTCAAAACTGATGGAAGGACAGGTAAGGGCGTGACTTCGAATGTAGGCGTTCTGGGACAGTTTATTGCACCACTATTTAGACAGGTCCCCAAGAACTAGTCTTGGAAACCCTTTTAAAAACCTTTTCGTTTTGAGAATGTGAAACGTCATACAATGAAAAACTTTTGCAACATTAAATTATTCTAATAATTATATGTCAGCATCAGTGCCAGTTTAGTGATAGGTCTCCTATTGTCAATTTACACCAATGTCCCGCAGAGGAGCTACATCTCCCACATTTATATAAATATGAACTATTAAATCTCTTTGTATATAAAATCGCTAGTCAATTTTAATAAAATCTCTTCGAGGGCAAGTTTGTGTAGCGTTTGTAGCCATATTTGACAAACTAGGGTGTACGTTTGCATGCTATATTTAATTAATAACCGATGAAAACCACACGCTCACAAAAAATCGCTTCTGTAACATATACTCCCAAACATATTTTGCTTCAAGCATATACATTTTTGGGTATTGCCCAAACATTTATATGTTTGATCTCTTCCAATATATAATATGTTTGAAAGCATATTAGTCTAAACAATATATGTTTGGGTAGTCTAACTTTCAAACATTTTGTATTTTTGCATCCAAATTCAATAATGTTGTCTTCCAAAAAACAATATGTTATTATGTGAACATATAATATGTTTGGAAGCATTTTGCACCCAAAAATATTATATGCTTAAAAAAATTCTCCCAAACAATATTGTGCTCAAAATTTTAGTTATTTATTAATATATTTACAATCATGACGAATTATGAAAATAAACAGGTAATATAGGTGCTAACAACATAGGTTTTCGACCTGAATGCTCAAAATTTTGTTTCTGCCTAATTGTATATTCCCCCACATCTTTCTCACTTCCACGAGATTTTTTAGTTCTTAGCACCTTTTTCTGTAATACAAACATTGTAGAAGAAATTATTCAATTGTATGATTTTTTTTATTTTAATTTTACCTTTTGCCGGACGGGGATTCGAACAGCGGACCACACAGTTTGTAAGGATCAAAGAAGTAGCTGATCAATTGCCCAAGGAAAAATAAAATGTTAATTTTGTAATAACAAGCAACAACCACCAACTTAATTCAATATCGCTCCCTGTTAAATAGCGCTCCAAGCTACTAAACACATATATGTTTATAGGCTATTTCTAAATTAATATATGTTTGCATCCAAACATTTTATATTTACAAACATTTTATGTCCCAAACATAATATGTTCTAACATATTAACATATATGTCCCAAACATGTTATGCTAGTTTATGAACATTATATGCTTGCACTCAAAAATATTGTGTTTAAAAATTTTGTTCCAAACATATAATGTTTATAGCCAAACATATGAAAAACAGCCTTTTTCATCCGTGCAGATTTGACGCACATACTCGTAGTTAGACTGTGCAATGTTTCAAACAAATAAAGGTGAACTGCTGGTTTCTGTTGCCATGTACAGCCTCAAAAAAAAATCGCTTTTGTAACATGTACTCCCAAACACATTTTGCTTCAAGCATATAAATTTTTGGGTATTGCCCAAACATTTTTATATTTGATTTCTTCCAAATTAATATGTTTGAGAGCATATTGGTCTTAATAATATAATATGTTTGGGTAGTCTAAGTTCCAAACATTATGTATTTTTCCATCCAAATTCAATAATGTTGTATTCCAAAAAACCATATGTAATTATGTGAACATATAATATGTTTGGAAACATTTTGAACCCAAAAATATTATATGCTTAGAAGAATTTTCTCCCAAAGAAGATTGTGCTCAAAAAATTTTTTCTGCCACATTTTTCTCACTTCCACGAGTTTTTTTAGTTCTTAGCACCTTTTTCTGTAATACGAACATTGTAGAAGAAATTATTAAATTTTATAATTTTTTTTAAATTTTAATTTAAATTTTTTTAATTTTACGGGGATTCGAACAGCGGACCACACAAATTGTAAGCCAGCACACTATCCACTGGGCTACGTAGCTGTTATTGTCATCAAGAGATAATTATCATTATAAGTTATGTTTATATAGCATAGCTTGCGGCGCCCACGAGCCGATGAAAACATAACATTGTTTAACAACATAACGTTGTTAAACATACATTTGTTGGCGACGTGGATCAGTGGTTGGTACGTCCGCCTTGCATGCCAAGGGTCCTGGGTTCGATCCTTTCTTCGACCAACACCAATTTTTTTATTTTTATACCTGTGTTACAAACGAAATAACTTTGTCATTTCGTTTGTAACACATCGAAATATTGCTCTAAGACCCCATAAAGTATATATATATATATATATATATATATATATATATATATATATATATATATATATATATATATATATATATATATATATATATATATATATATATATATATATATATATATATATATATATATATATATATATATATATATATATATATATATATATATATATATATATATATATTCTGGGTCGTGGTGAAATTCTGAGTCGATCTGAGCATGTCCGTCCGTCCGTCTGTTGAAATCACGCCAACTTCCGAACGAAACAAGCTATCGACTTGAAACTTGACGCAAGTAGTTGTTATTGATGTAGGTCGGATGGTATTGCAAATGGGCCATATCGGTCCACTTTTACGTATAGCCCCCATATAAACGGACCCCCAAATTTGGCTTGAGATTGCTCTAAGAGAAGCAAATTTCATCCGATCCGGCTGAAATTTGGCGCATGGTGTTGGTATATGGTCTCTAATAACCATACAAAAATTGGTTCATATCGGTCCACTTTTACGTATAGCCCCCATATAAACGGACCCCCAAATTTAGCTTGCGATTGCTCTAAGAGAAGCAAATTTCATCCGATTTGGTACATGGTGTTAGTATATGGTCTCTAACAACCATGCAAAAATTGGTCAACATCGGTCCATAATTATATATAGCCCCCATATAAACCGATCCCCCGATTTGGCTTGCGGAGCCTCTAAGAGAAGCAAATTTAAGCCGATCCTGCTGAAATTTGGTACGTGGTGTTAGCATATGTTCTCTAATGACCATGCACAAATTGGTCCACATCGGCCAATAATTATATATAGCCCCCATATAAACCGATCCCCCGATTTGACCTCCGGAGCCTCTTATAGGAGCAAAAGTCACCCTATCCGATTGAAATTTGGTACGTGGTGTTAGTATATTGTCTCTAACAACCATGCCAAAATTGGTCCACATCTGTCCATAATTATATATAGCCCCCAAATAAACCGATCCCCATATTTGACCTCCGGAGCCTCTTAGAGGAGCAAAATTCATCCGATCCGGTTGAAATTTGGAACATGATGTTAGAATTTGGTCTCTAACAAACACGCAAGAATTGGTCCACATCGGTCCATAATTATATATAGCCCCCAAATAAACCGATCCCCATATTTGACCTCCGGAGCCTCTTGGAGGAGCAAAATTCATCCGATCCGGTTGAAATTTGCAACGTGGTGTTAGTATAAGGCCGCTAATAGCCCCCAATCACACAAAAATTGGTCCAAATCGGTTCATAATCATGGTTGTCACTCGAGCCAAAAATAATCTACCAAAATTTTATTTTTATAGAAAACATTGTCAAAATGTTATTTCTATAGAAAATTTTGTCAACATTTTATTTCTATAGAAAATTTTGTCAAAATTTTATTTCTATAAAAAATTTTTTTCCAAATTTTATTTCTATGGAAAATTTTTGTCAAAATTTTATTTCTATAGAAAATTTTGTCAATATTTTATTTGTATAGAAAATTTTTTCCAAATTTTATTTCTATAGAAAATTTTTTCCAAACTTTACTTCTATAGAAAATGTTGTCAACATTTTATTTTGTCAAAATTTTATTTCTATAGAAACTTTAAACTTAATTATATACGTATTTAATCGGCCTTTTTTAGTTTAATATATACCACGTATGGACTATGTGGTATATATTACGGTGTTAGGAGGTTTTAAGATACCTTGCCATCGGCAAGCGTTACCGCAACTTAAGTAATTCGATTGTGGATGTCAGTGTTTAGAAGAAGTTTCTACGCAATCCATGGTGGAGGCTACATAAGCTTCGGCCTGGCCGAACTTACGGCCGTATATACTTGTTTTTACATTTATTCCATATACGTTCGAAAATTCCGAAAAGGTGTTCAACACTACATACTACTATATAAAATTTTTTTCTATGAAACTGTAAAGTGTGTCTTATAAGTCAGAAAAGAACAGTGCTTGATATAAACGAAATGGACTGAGTTCAGATCATATATTATTTTTTTATTGCAAAAATAAAAATTTTATAACAAAAAAGGTTTTTGTATACAAGTTTGAAATTTTTGAAGAAATTTAAAAACTCTTACAAAAGAAGAACGGGAAGAATATATATAAATATTTCTCCATCGAATCCTAAGAGTAACGATAACCATTTCAAAGCACATTATATTTAAATTCTAAACAGTAATTTTACAACCAGCACATAAATTTAATTTGGTGTGAACAATTTAGAAATACAAATAAATATGAATTTTTATTAACGAATAATTTTGTACTTAATTTAATCTTAAGGCCTGTATAAAGTTGACATTATCGCGCTAAAATGACCATGTTTACCCTTTTACTTTTTTTTAATAATTTATTTTAAAGAAAATAAACTTATTCAATTGTTGCTTTGGATCATTCCCCACCATGTTATAATAGGTTAGGTTAGGTGGCAGCCCGATTATATCAGGCTCACTTAGACTATTCAGTCCATTGTGATACCACATTGGTGAACTTCTCTCTTATCACTGAGTGCTGCCCGATTCCATGTTAAGCTCAATGACAAGGGACCTCCTTTTTATAGCCGAGTCCGAACGGCGTTCCACATTGCAGTGAAACCACTTAGAGAATCATTTAAAACCTTCAAAAATGTCACCAGCATTACTGAGGTGGGATAATCCACCGAACGCCAAAACTTTTTGGTGATCGGTCGAAGCAGGAATCGAACCCACGACCTTGTGTATGCAAGGCGGGCATGATAACCATTGCACCACGGTGGCTCCCATGTTATAATACAATTTACCTAAGAAATTTATAATGTTATTCTGGTTTTACCGATTAGAGTTTTCGAGATTCGAGAAATAATTTTAGCGGCAAAACTCGAACTCAATGCCCGCTTTTATTTTCGAAAAAATCCGTCAACTCCTCTTGGATTACTCATTAATAAAGAGGAACTAATCTTTGTTTTTATAGATCTTACTGTTTAATTTTTCACTGTTTCCCCCTGTTTTCATTTTACTGTGTTACTCTAAACAGAGTACACTGAAAATATTGTCGTAAGGCCAAAGAGTTCATGTCCTTAAAATAAGAATACAAATTTTGCTTAGCTTAGAAGACGCATTTCTCTAATATAAAGTTTTTTTTTTCATGTTCAAAATTCGATAAACTTTTCAATGAAGTCGTGTTGTCCTTATAATTAAGTGATTTGACTTGAAAATGGGTATCATAACATGCAAAAAAAATTTTTTTGCACTAAGGTCAACTTGACTTTAATAATTCAGAAAAATTCTTTAAAATTAATGAAATTGTCTTTAAATTTGTTGCATTTTTGCATCTTGACTACAAAGCAAAAATCGTTAAAAATAGGACATGTTTTTCAACACTTTATTTTAAAGACGTTTTTTACTTGGAACATAGCATAATTTCTACTGGAAGTCTTGTTTTTAACGGACTTATGAATAAAGTTGAAAAAGCGAAAAATTAAAATTTGCTTCATAGAGTCAAATACACAAAACCCACATTTAAAAGAGAATTGTGTCGTAAAAGTATCCTTACACTCAAAAAAAGTTTACTTGGATTTGGAAGATTTTGACCTTCTTTTAAGGATTTTGGTATTGATTCCGAGCCAAAGATGCGGCTTCTTTAAAATAAAGACATTTTTTAGGGACCTCCCTGGCTTTAAATCTAGGATCGATAAAATTCAAATTGGATACAGATCTCATTCATTGAATTTTTATTCTCTGTTTGCGATATATTAATAAAGGTATTCATGTACAAATAAATTTCAGTTTCAAAATCCACATTATGCCAAGTACTTCAAAGTAAAAACTGTTTTTTTAATGCTAAAAAAACTTTAAACCAAAGATGCGAATCCTTAAAAAAAGTCTTAGCCTATAATTGATTTACGTTCCGATTTGTTTTGACGAAACAAAAATTGTGCCCGTAATGCGAAAATGATAAACATAAACAAAACTCATGCTCTTTTTTCCAAATGTATTTTCTCTTGGTTCCGAATGAATTTTCTCTCCGAATACTCATTTTAATATTTTTACTTAAGCATATACAATTTTTGGCGAAATCTTATATCGCAACATATATATGTTTACTCCAACACCATAGAATGGTGACGGGGGTATAATAAGTTTGTCATTCCGTTTGTAACACATCGAAATATCGATTTCCGACTATATAAGGTATATATATTCTTGATCAGGGAGAAATTCTAAGACGATATAACGATGTCCGTCTGTCTGTCTGTCTGTCTGTTGTAATCACGCTACAGTCTTCAATAATGAAGCAATCGTGCTGAAATTTTGCAGGCAGGTCAAGTTCGAAGATGGGCTATATTTGTCCAGGTTTTGATATAGTCCCCATATAAACCGACCTCCCGATTTGGGGTCTTGGGCTTATAGAAATCGTAGTTTTTATCCAATTTGCCTGAAATTTGAAATCTAGAGGTATTTTATGACCATAAAGAGGTGTGCCAAAAATGGTGAGTATCGGTCCATGTTTTGGCATAGCCCCCATATAGACCAATCTCCCGATTTTACTTCTTGGGCTTATAGAAACCGCAGTTTTTATTCAATTTACCTGAAATTGGAAATCTAGAGGTACTGTAGGACCACAAATACGTGTGCCAAAAATTATGAGTATCGGTCCATATTTTGGTATAGCCCCCATATAGACCGATATCCCGATTTGGGGTCTTGGGCTTATAGAAACCGCAGTTTTTATTCAATTTACCTGAAATTGGAAATCTAGAGGTATTGTAGGACCACAAATACGTGTGCCAAAAATTATGAGTATCGGTCCATATTTTGGTATAGCCCCCATATAGACCAATCTCCCGATTTTACTTCTTGGGCTTATAGAAACCGCAGTTTTTATTCAATTTACCTGAAATTGGAAATCTTGAGGTATTGTAGGACCACAAATACGTGTGCCAAAAATTATGAGTATCGGTCCATATTTTGGTATAGCCCCCATATAGACCGATCTCCCGATTTTACTTCTTGGGCTTATAGAAACCGCAGTTTTTATTCAATTTACCAGAAATTGGAAATCTAGAGTTATTGTAGGACCACAAATACGTGTGCCAAAAATTGTGAGTATTGGTCCATATTTTGGTATAGCCCCCATATAGACCAATCTCCCGATTTTACTTCTTGGGCTTATAGAAACCGCAGTTTTTATTCAATTTACCTGAAATTGGAAATCTAGAGGTATTGTAGGACCACAAATACGTGTGCCAAAAATTGTGAGTATCGGTCCATATTTTGGTATAGCCCCCATAAGACCGATCTTCCGATTTTACTTCTTGGGCTTATAGAAACCGCAGTTTTTATTCAATTTACCTGAAATTGGAAATCTAGAGGTATTGTAGGACCACAAATACGTGTGCCAAAAATTGTGAGTATCGGTCCATATTTTGGTATAGCCCCCATATAGACCGATCTCCCGATTTTACTTCTTGGGCTTATAGAAACCGCAGTTTTTATTCAATTTACCACATTTAAAAGAGAATTGTGTCGTAAAAGTATCCTTACACTCAAAAAAAGTTTACTTGGATTTGGAAGATTTTGACCTTCTTTTAAGGATTTTGGTATTGATTCCGAGCCAAAGATGCGGCTTCTTTAAAATAAAGACATTTTTTAGGGACCTCCCTGGCTTTAAATCTAGGATCGATAAAATTCAAATTGGATACAGATCTCATTCATTGAATTTTTATTCTCTGTTTGCGATATATTAATAAAGGTATTCATGTACAAATAAATTTCAGTTTCAAAATCCACATTATGCCAAGTACTTCAAAGTAAAAACTGTTTTTTTAATGCTAAAAAAACTTTAAACCAAAGATGCGAATCCTTAAAAAAAGTCTTAGCCTATAATTGATTTACGTTCCGATTTGTTTTGACGAAACAAAAAAAAAATTGTGCCCGTAATGCGAAAATGATAAACATAAACAAAACTCATGCTCTTTTTTCCAAATGTATTTTCTCTTGGTTCCGAATGAATTTTCTCTCCGAATACTCATTTTAATATTTTTACTTAAGCATATACAATTTTTGGCGAAATCTTATATCACAACATATATATGTTTACTCCAACACCATAGAATGGTGACGGGGGTATAATAAGTTTGTCATTCCGTTTGTAACACATCGAAATATCGATTTCCGACTATATAAGGTATATATATTCTTGATCAGGGAGAAATTCTAAGACGATATAACGATGTCCGTCTGTCTGTCTGTCTGTCTGTCTGTTGTAATCACGCTACAGTCTTCAATAATGAAGCAATCGTGCTGAAATTTTGCAGGCAGGTCAAGTTCGAAGATGGGCTATATTTGTCCAGGTTTTGATATAGTCCCCATATAAACCGACCTCCCGATTTGGGGTCTTGGGCTTATAGAAATCGTAGTTTTTATCCAATTTGCCTGAAATTTGAAATCTAGAGGTATTTTATGACCATAAAGAGGTGTGCCAAAAATGGTGAGTATCGGTCCATGTTTTGGCATAGCCCCCATATAGACCAATCTCCCGATTTTACTTCTTGGGCTTATAGAAACCGCAGTTTTTATTCAATTTACCTGAAATTGGAAATCTAGAGGTACTGTAGGACCACAAATACGTGTGCCAAAAATTATGAGTATCGGTCCATATTTTGGTATAGCCCCCATATAGACCGATATCCCGATTTGGGGTCTTGGGCTTATAGAAACCGCAGTTTTTATTCAATTTACCTGAAATTGGAAATCTAGAGGTATTGTAGGACCACAAATACGTGTGCCAAAAATTATGAGTATCGGTCCATATTTTGGTATAGCCCCCATATAGACCAATCTCCCGATTTTACTTCTTGGGCTTATAGAAACCGCAGTTTTTATTCAATTTACCTGAAATTGGAAATCTAGAGGTATTGTAGGACCACAAATACGTGTGCCAAAAATTATGAGTATCGGTCCATATTTTGGTATAGCCCCCATATAGACCGATCTCCCGATTTTACTTCTTGGGCTTATAGAAACCGCAGTTTTTATTCAATTTACCAGAAATTGGAAATCTAGAGTTATTGTAGGACCACAAATACGTGTGCCAAAAATTGTGAGTATTGGTCCATATTTTGGTATAGCCCCCATATAGACCAATCTCCCGATTTTACTTCTTGGGCTTATAGAAACCGCAGTTTTTATTCAATTTACCTGAAATTGGAAATCTAGAGGTATTGTAGGACCACAAATACGTGTGCCAAAAATTGTGAGTATCGGTCCATATTTTGGTATAGCCCCCATAAGACCGATCTTCCGATTTTACTTCTTGGGCTTATAGAAACCGCAGTTTTTATTCAATTTACCTGAAATTGGAAATCTAGAGGTATTGTAGGACCACAAATACGTGTGCCAAAAATTGTGAGTATCGGTCCATATTTTGGTATAGCCCCCATATAGACCGATCTCCCGATTTTACTTCTTGGGCTTATAGAAACCGCAGTTTTTATTCAATTTACCAGAAATTGGAAATCTAGAGGTATTGTAGGACCACAAATACGTGTGCCAAAAATTGTGAGTATTGGTCCATATTTTGGTATAGCCCCCATATAGACCGATCTCCCGATTTTACTTCTTGGTCTTATAGAAACCGCAGTTTTTATTCAATTTACCCGAAATTGGAAATCTAGAGGTATTGTAGGACCACAAATACGTGTGCCAAAAATTGTGAGTATCGGTCCATATTTTGGTATAGCCCCCATATAGACCGATCTCCCGATTTTACTTCTTGGGCTTATAGAAACCGCAGTTTTTATTCAATTTACCAGAAATTGGAAATCTAGAGGTATTGTAGGACCACAAATACGTGTGCCAAAAATTGTGAGTATTGGTCTATATTTTGGTATAGCCCCCATATAGACCGATCTCCCGATTTTACTTCTTGGTCTTATAGAAACCGCAGTTTTTATTCAATTTACCCGAAATTGGAAATCTAGAGGTATTGTAGGACCACAAATACGTGTGCCAAAAATTGTGAGTATCGGTCCATGTTGTGGTATGGTCCCCATATAAACCGACCTCCCGATTTGGGGTCTTGGGCTTATAGAAATCGAAGTTTTTATCCGATTTGCCTGAAATTTGAAATCTAGAGGTATTTTGGGACCATAAAGAGGTGTGCCAAAAATGGTGAGTATCAATCCATATTTTGGTATAGCCCCCATATAGACCGATTTCCCGATTTTACTTCGTGGGCTTCTAGAATCCGAAGTTTTTATCCTATTTGCCTGAAATTGGAAATCTAGAGGTATTTTCGTGTCGTAAAGAGGTGTGCCGAAAACGGTGAGTATCGGTCCATATTTTAGTATAGCCCCCATAAGAACGATCTCCCGATTTAACTCCTTGGGTTTCTAGAAACCGTAGTTTTTATCTGATTTGCCTGAAATTGTAAATATTCTGGTATTTCAGGCTCACAAAAACGTGTATCGTATTAAGTTTTTATCGGTCCATTTGGTAATGCCTCCATATAGACCGACTTCACTTCTTGAGGGTGTAGAAGGCGCACTGATCATGAAAATTGCTTGAAACTCAATGTAAAATTTCCAGATTTTACTTCTACAGATTTAAGATTTCAAATCAAGGCGTTTTTTTATAATTTTCTTGCACACTTACAAGAGATGTTAATGATTCCTCTAAAACTCAAACAAAAATGGTTCTTATAAATCCAGAATCTGATATAGTCCTCATAGGGGAAATCTTTAAATTTATCTTCGGGAACTGTCCTCAAGCCCTCCTGAAATTCATGGTAGTGGGTATTTAAGATTCGGCCCGGCTGAACTTAGTGCTATATATACTTGTTTTTACTTCAATTCTTCGCTTCTTTGGCGCGATATTAATATCAAATTAATTAGTGTAAAGACTATATCTTTGGAACCGGGCATACCTTTTTCAGTGTATAGTGACTAGTCGAGCATTAACAAAAAGCTCGAAAAGTCGAATTTTATTTGAAAGGAGAATGGCATGTAGCTCTTATTATGGAAAAATTAACGAAAAATAAAAATCAGTAACATTTCAATTATAATAAATGATCTCTTATTTGTGTTTTTTGTTTTAAAAATTTGCAAAGGTTGACTTTTTGGTTTTTCAACTTTTTAAAATTTGAAAATGTCAACTTTCGTCAATTTTTCGCTTTTTTTTTTTTTGAAACATTTACGACGAAAATTTGAAAGTTAGTAACAATAAAATAATCATAAAAGTCGAAAATCGACTTTTTCAAATTTTTAGAGAGTCTAAAATTCGGATTTTTATTAAAGCCAGTTTTGCTTTTTTTTTAAGTAGAAAGCTTGTCAAATAGTCGTCTTTTTGGTTTTGCAAAATTTTAAAAGGTAATTTTTCGTAAATTTTTCGCTTTTAATTCAAAACATGAACGACAATTCGATTTTTGTTTTTTCAAAATTTTTCCAAAGTTCGACTCATATAAAATTTGAATAAAGTTAACTTTTTGTTTTTTCCAAAACATGATCGACGATTCGACATTTGCAAAAGTCAAGGGTTTGGTTTTTTAAAACTTTTTAAAAATTAAGAAAAGAAGAATTTTCGTATTTTTGACTTTCTTTCAATTTTACGCTATTTTCCAAAAACCGAATGTCGATTCTACTTTAAGGCGATCTCTTTCGGTATAGTTTTCGGAAGAACACTATTAATATATTGGAATTTTTTGTAACACAAAAAAACTTTTTGGAAATGAAAGAAACTTATTTCGATTTAACCATCGTTAAACGGGGTCAATAAATGCACATGTTCAGTCAATATTCCCAAAAGGGAAACACTACCATGTAATACGACATTCGTATTACACTTCCAAAATCCACTTTAACTAAATTTCAGTTGTCGTATGACCTATAAATAAGGGCTTTAAGGGTGGATTATCCCACCTCAGTAATGCTGGTTATTTTTCTGAGGGTTTCAAAGCCTGATACATCGGGCTGCCACCTAATGTGTATAAGGTATAAATTTGAAATTAAAGTAACTATCTTAAAAAACGTTGGAATTTTCTTATTTCATAAAAAACATTCTTGCAATAATTGTGAAATTTTGAAATTATGCAATAGCCAACGGGGGTTACATAAGGTAAAAGCTTTACTCAGTCTACCAGTCTATCGGAATGTCGGTTTACAAAAACATGACAATCGTAAATTAGGAAGTGCAAACTTCTTTTTAACAATTGGGAGCCCGTTGGATTCTAGATTAGAACCCACAACTATGTATGCCCCATGCTAGCCATTGCATCACGGGAGCCACCGTGGTGCAATGGTTAGCATGCCCGCCTTGCATACACAAGGTCGTGGGTTCGATTCCTGCTTCGACCGAACACCAAAAAGTTTTTCAGCGGTAGATTATCCCACCTGGTGACCTTTCTGAGGGTTTCAAAGCTTCTCTAAGTGGTTTCACTGCAATGTGGAACGCCATTCGGACTCGGCTATAAAAAGTAGGTCCCTTGTCATTGAGCTTAACATGGAATCGGGCAGCTCTCAGTGATAACAGAGAGAAGTTCACCAATGTGGTATCACAATGGACTGAATAGTTTAAGTGAGCCTGATACATCGAGTTGCCACCTAACCTAACCTTTGCTCCACAAGGCAACTATTACGACTTGGTACCATTACACTTACAAAATCCACTTTAATTAGATTTCAACTGTCATTTGTCATATAAAACCCTCTATTATATATAAAATATTGTAAAGAAAAATTCCCGGGAATTCCCGCATTTCATTTCCGGGAAAGCGGGAGCGAAAAAATAGCAATTTTCCGGGAATTCCCGGTATCCCGTTCCCGGAAAAAACCCTACTTATGCGATATATAACATGAAGTCTATTGTAAATATTTATGCAGGTCGACATTAAAACCCAGACCTCATATAACCTTAAGCTGAATACCATTATGTATTTCCGCCTCAAAATTCATGTTTTCATGGTACACAGAAAAAATATCAACATTTTTATACCCTCCATCATAGGATGGGGGTATATTAACTTTGTCATTCCGTTTGTAACACATCGAAATATTGCTCTAAGACCCCATAAAGTATATATATTCTGGGTCGTGGTGAAATTCTGAGTCGATCTAAGCATGTCCGTCCGTCCGTCTGTTGAAATCACGAACGAAACAAACTATCGACTTGAAACTTGGCACAAGTAGTTGTTATCGATGTAGGTCAGATGGTATTGAAAATGGGCCATATCGGCCATTTTTACGTATAGGGCCACTTTTACGTATAGCCCCCATATAACGGGACCCTCAGATTTGGCTTGTGGAGCCTCTAACAGAAGCATATTTCATCCGATCCGGCTGAAATTTGGTACATGGTGTTGGTATATGGTCTCTAACAACCATGCAAACATTGGTCCATATCGGTCCTTAATTATATATAGCCTCCATATAAACCGATCCCCAGATTTGGGTTGCGGAGCGTCAAAGAGAAACAAATTTCATCCGATCCGCCTGAAATTTGGTACATGATGTTGGTATATGGTCTCTAACAACCATGCAAAAATTGGTCCACATCGGTTCATAATTATATATAGCCCCCATATAAACCGATCCCCAGATTTGGCTTGCGAAGTCTCCAAGAGAAGCAAATTTCATCCAATCTGGTTGTAATTTGGAACATGGTGTTAGTATATGGTCTTTAACAACCGTGCCACAATTGGTCCATATCGGTCCATAATTATATATAGCCCCCATATAAAACGTTCTCCAGATTTGACCTCCGGAGCCTCTTGGAGGAGCAAAATTCATCCGATCCGGTTCAAATTAGGAACGTGGTGTTAGTATATTGTCGCTAACAACCATACCAAAATTGGTCCAATCACACAAAAACTGGTCCATATCGGTTCATAATCATGGTTGCCACTAGAGCCAAAAATAATGTACCAAAATTTTATTTCTATAGAAAGTTTTGTCAAAATTTTATTTCTATAGAAATATTTGTCAAAATTTTATTTCTAGAGAAAATTTTGTTAAAATTTTATTCGGTTCATAATAAAATTTTCATCATTGTCAAAATTGTATTTCTATAGAAAATTTTGTCAAAATTTTATTTCTATAGAAAATTTTGGTCAAATTTTATTCGGTTCATAATCATGGTTGCCCCTCGAGCCAAAAATAATCTACCAAGATTTTATTTCTATAGAAAATTTTGTCAAAAGTTTATTTCTATAGAAAATTTTGTTAAAATTTTATTTCTATAGAAATTTTTGTCAAAATTTTCTTTCTATAGAAAATTTTGTCAAAATTTTTATTTCTATAGAAAATTTTGTGAAAATTTTATTTCTATAGAAAATTTTGTTAAAATTTTATTTCTGTAGAAAATTTTGTTAAAATTTTATGTCTACTTTGTCAAACTGAATTATATACGTATTTTTTGATTTAATATATACCACGTATCGACTTACATACAATTTAGAAGATGGTGTTAGGAGGTTTTAAGATACCTTGCCATCGGCAAGCGTTACCGCAACTTAAGTAATTCGATTCTGGATGGCAGTGTTTAGAAGAAGTTTCTACGCAATCCATGATGGAGGGTACATAAGCTTCGGCCTGGCCGAACTTACGGCCGTATAGACTTGTTTTTTTTTTCAAATAAGATTTTTATTGTAGGTATATTCAATTAAAATTTTAATTGATTCAATTAATGTTCTAATGAAAATGAAATGCAGTCACAAAATTTACATGAATTAATTAAATTTTTAATTGGTTTTTGTTTCAAATAAGATTTTTATTGTAGGTATATTCAATTAAAATTTTAATTGATTCAATTAATGTTCTAATGAAAATGAAATGAAGTCACAAAATTTACATGAATTAATAAAATTTTTAATTGGTTTTTGTTTCAAATAAGATTTTTATTGTAGGTATATTCAATTAAAATTTTAATTGATTCAATTAATGTTCTAATGAAAATGAAATGAAGTCACAAAATTTACATGAATTAATTAAATTTTTAATTGGTGTCGGAGATTGTTATTATCAATTCCCTGATTGAAGCAATTTCAATTAAAAATTAATTGGATCTATTAATTTCGTGATTGAAACCACAAAATTATTTTTTTCTATGTAAGTTTTTTTTGAAATATGAAATGTATTTTAGTCAATATTCGTAGAAAACATCGTAGACAATATTTTCTAAAAATATAAAATTTTTTTTTCCAATTCAATTCCCTAAAATCATATTAAAATGCGATTAATTCTCAGATGTTTATATTTTTATATTGAAAGCTTGACAAGCAGCTTTCAATTCTCATATCCTTTAGGCAATTCACACTAGATCATGTTTATATTGTTTACCCTCTCCAAAACAAAAAAAGCAAACTAAAAGAAAAAACAATATGTTGGCCTAGTTTGGGGTTGTCTTGCTTTGGAATTTTGCTTTTGCATTTACATTTCACTTTGAATGTCGGTTGTCTAAGTCACATATACGCACATACACTCACACACGCACACACACACACACATTCATAGTAAGTCATACGTTTAGCCTTTAAGGTCTTTTTCGTATCGTATCGCTGTCTTGTTGTATGTGAACTTTTTGTGTGTTTTCGTTTTCAGCCTTTTTATGGGCTTTTCCTTTTGATGCTATTTTGTTAGGATACAAGTGTATGTGGAGTATGTGTTTAGCTTAGCAAAAATCGTCCATGTGTATAAGAATGGTGAGTGTGTGAGAGTACTTTGTTCACTTATTTTTATCCATCATATACATGCGAAGAATAGTAGTGGTGGTAGTAGTACACAGGGCCAAAGGAACAGCATGACTTTGGCATTTTAGACAGCCAACCAGACGCGCACGCACCAGGCAAACAGACCCAAGCAGTGCCACATAGTGCCAGCTCAGTCAGTTTGTACCACAAGAAACAACAAAAAAATGCGTATATATGTTTCAGTTGACTATGTAGGTGTGCGTGTGTGTGTGTGGAAAACTGGCAAATACAGAAGAATCCGAAACACTTTTCACACGGCAAGCAAATTTCTCTTCAAACTGGCCCAAATTCAATGACCATAAACCAATTTCCGTTTAATATCCTTCTCCTTGCTGTGATATGACACTTTTTTTCTTTTTTAATTTGAAGGCGTTTTTGGGACGTTTAACCGCATTATGGTTTTAGAATTGCTCGATGGCAAAAAAAAAAGAAAAATAAACACACACACACAGACAGGTATTTACACTAAAGAATTTTCACTTTGAGATCTTTTGTTTGAGACAAAAAGGAGAAAATCTCTGTATACTATAGACAGGAGTATACATGCAGGCGATATTATCCATTTCTTTTCAAATTTTGATTAACACAATATCCTTGCTACGCCTTGATTATTTAGATAGAATTTAGATTTTCTTTTTTAAGAGATTTTTCATAAAATTTCGTTTCACTTTAATTTGAAAAAAAAAAACACTTTTTGATTTTTTTTTAATGAATTTTTATATCCTTGCTTTTTTGTTTAGTAGCTACTTTAGCTATACACATTTGAGTAGAGGATTTCTATTTTTTCTTTGTTAGCTTATCCTTTTATATATGATTTGAATTGAATTTCTCTTTTCGTTTTAGGATTGTGGGGTTTTTCTTATTTTTATTTAATTCTTAATAACTATTTCACAAAATACAAAAATTTGTTTAATTTCTTCTCTGATTTACACACATAATTAAATATTTCTTTATGGGTTTCTTTTGGAATTTTTTTCAATTTTTATTGAGTTAAAGAACAATCCATAGGTGTAAAAAACAAGCGAGTATACAGAGACCGACTGCCCCAGAGCTTACATCACGAAGAAATTCAGGGTGCGACCAGAAGTTCATTTGAGTTAGGAAAAATTTTAAAAGTTTGTCGCCAAGCCATTCGGGTTTTTCACGAAATCCTGCGCAACTTCTCTCATTTTTCATGGCACGAGATAAAATGAGAGCCAGCAAGAGAGAGCGAGAGCAAAAGCTTTTTCTGGCCATAAGTTGTTTGAAGTTGTGTCTATACCTTGCAGAAAATATCTCTAGATACTATATTGATAGAGGGAATTGTATTTGTTTTATGATTTTTGTTTGCTTTCAAGCATTTGCCAAGTGTGCAAGGACCTGTCATGCCCTATCTCAGTGGGTTATGTTGTGCTAGTTCTCTGTATGTATATGTGTTAAGAGTCTCTTTGTTTTTGATTTTGTTAACTCAATCATTTACAGCATGCCAGATGGAGATGGGTCCGCTAAGATTAAATATTTTGCAGACTTGAGAGCATAAATTCCCACACACACACATACACTAGCATACTTTTTCTAACTGAAAGAAATTCTCATAAATATGTTGGCAAGCTCACCGGATCCAAACTTAATCGAGTGGCAGAATTTCTATGTGTAACAGACACCCAGCCAAATACTGGAATTCGTGTTTGTCTCTTCGTTTGTTTATTTGTGTGCAAATTATTGCCTGTTTCCCTTTGTGTCTGTTACTCGCAGATGAATGCGTTGCTTACACGCATCCCTAGATTTGTTCGAGTATTAGTAAATTTAGGCCCTTTAGCATCTAAAATGTGTGTGTGGGTTTATATCTATACATGTGTATCCATATATGTGTATATCGATGTTTTAGGCCCTTTCTGCTGTTGTTCTTGTTGTTGTTTTTGTTTTTTCTTCTTGTATTTACTTATTTGCACAAATGTCTCCATTTACCCCCAGCCCATGCATAAGTACAACATATTTCCATACTAAAGATTGCATGAAATCAAATGAAATATACACACGATGATGATAGAGTACATTGGAAATTTGTGTTTATAGTAAATAAACAAATTTTCTATTCTTTTTGCATGTTTATTGAATTGAATTTCGTCATTTTATTAAAATAAATGTTAACATTGGCAAATTGATATAATTATCATATATTAAGAAATTTTATTATATCGATGAATATTTCCTATTTGACATAATTTATTATTTCTTCTACACTGAGAAATACTATGTGGTATTAATAATAAAATTGAAAAAAAAAGTAAAGTAGAAAGTCGGGCAGGGCCGACTATATCATACCCTAAACCACCCCTACTGAATTAGTAAACATAAGCATTTGTGTGGTAACATTGGTATAGGTTTGAGAGATAAACCGCATTTCAATATTTAAGAACATTAAGGGATAAATTTTTATGGGATTTTTGTCACAATCTGAGCAGAAATGTCAGATTTTCTGATATACTTGTAGCTATAGTTGCCCAGCAAAAAAAGCGTCGCCAAAAAAGTAATGAAAATGTTCTTTTTGGATCCGGAAGTGGTGCAAAGTTGACGCAGAAGCGATGAATTTTTAACATGGGCTTGTCATATGATGGAAGTCCTCCATTTCAATAGCCGTTGCACTGAATTTGCATCACTTCTTTAGGTGTGAGCCGAATTCAATGTTTTGGGTGTAAATTAAAAAATTCTGTGATATTTTGTCAAATAAATAATTTTTATAATTTTTAATGGATTCTAACGCTTGCCGTAAACGTTTCACCTCAAATATTATCAAAAATTCACAATTTTTTCAGATTGGATTTAGCATTTTTGTCGACAAAATTTAAATGATTTGTACCATTTTATGAATTCTTACTCTGTTAACCTATTTGAAACAAAAAAAGTTAAAATTATCCATTAAAAGTATGAAAAAACCAAGTTATAAAAAATTGAATTAAAAGAACTTCCTGGGTAGTTAAAATAAAGAACATCTTTGTGACTGCATCTTCTGGAAGTGCTTGTGGCTTTGGAAGAACTTCCAAATTTTTTTTCTGGGTGATTTTGCGCCTACAGAGTTGGTATATAACTAATATTGAGCCCATTATTAAACATGTAAGTAAAGTAGAAAGTCGGGCGGGGCCGACTATATTATACCCTAAACCACCCTTACTGAATTAGTAATCTAAGCATTTGCGGGGTAACATTGATATAGGTCTGGGAGATAAACTGCAGTTGCATATTTAAGAAAATTAAGGGGTACATGTTTATGGGTGCTTTGTCTCAATCTGATTATAGCTCATGGTCAGTGTTGTCAGGGTAAATGTTGGGTTTACCCTACAAGGACAAAAAAGTTCCCTACTTTCCCATACATTCCCAAACAATTTTCCCTACAATATTTTTCGTTAAATTTAAATTTAAATTTTACAAATCAAAAATGGTTCTAAGTACTTTATTATCTTAAAACATGAAAATGCAATGTATATAACTTAGAAAATAAATTTGTATTACCACCGTGGTGGCCACAGTTGGTAGAATTCTACCAAAAATAGTATTTTTTTGTGTTAAATCTCTATAGAAATAAAATTTTTGAAAAAGTTTCTTTAAACATTTTTTTATGAGAAATTTTTTTATACACGCAAAGAAAAAAAAAAAAAACGTTTGGAAAACGTGTACCGAAAACGTTTTTCTTTTGTTAGAGTTTTTTGAATTGCTTCGAAAATTTTAAACTTTTATCACCAAAAAAATTCGTTTGTTACAAAATTTTTATTTTTTCAATAAAAAAAGTTATTTTTGAATTTTTGAACAACAACACAGTCCAATTCGTTTATATCAAACACTGTTCTTTTCTGACTTTAGGTTTTTAATAAGACACATTTTACAGTTCAACATTTAATATACTACAATGTAATGTTGAACATTTTTTCGGAATTTTCCGAACATATCTGGAATATATGTAAAAAAAAACAAAAACAAAAAAAAACTTTGGTCGAAGCAGGGATCGAACCCACCACTCTTGGCATGCAAGTCGGACGTAACACTGCTCCACGGTGCCAAACTAAATGCTTGTTTCTGTTAAATAAACTTTGTTTATTCGGTTCGTGGGCGCCGCAAGCTATGCTATATAAATATAACTTATATGGATATTTATCTATTGATGACCATAACAGGTACATAGCTCAGTGGTTAGTGTGTTGGCTTACAAAGTGCATGGTCCGCGGTTCGATTCTCCGTCCAGGCGAAAGGTAAAAAAAAATTTTAAAAATTTATAAAATCGTATAATTTCTTCTACATTGTTTGTATTACAGAAAAAGGTGCTAAAGAACTAAAAAACTTCGTGGAAGTGAGAAAGATGTGAGGGAAAATGCAATTAGCCAGAAAAAAATTTTTTTTCAGTTAGCCTTTATGAAATTGTTTTTACATTTTGGAAAAGAATGAACGTTTATCATAAAAAGTATATACTTTTCTTCCAAATACACTTTCTTTCAACGAAAAGCAAATGAGAAACGAACTTTGTTTGTCTAAAATTTCGTTTGGGAGGAAAGAATTATTTTTTTGCGTGTAGAAATAAAATTTTGATAATAAATTCTATATAAATAAAACTTTGAGAAAAAATTCCATAGAGATAAAATTTTGAGAATTTTTTTATAGAAAAAATATTTTTAAAAAAATTTCTATAGAAATACAATTTTGACAAAATTTTCTATAGAAATAAAATGTTGACAAATTTTCTACAGGAATAAAGTTTTGACAAAAATTTCTATAGAAATAAATGTTTGGTAGATTTGTGGTAATTTGTGGTAATCTTCAAATTTTGTTAGATTTTTTTTTTTGGCACGAGTGGTAGGTTAGGTTAGGTTAGGTTGTAGAGGGTGACATCAATGTTCTTGTATTGATGCCCACTTATACCAGTATAGGTCCATTGTAATCCCTCGATGTGATTTTTCAATCTTTCTCCTTCCGATACGGCCTCTTTGTCCCAGAAACTTCCACCTGCTCGTTCTCTTTGAAAGAAAATTCAGAATAACCAACCAGAGGCCCTGATGAATGCAAGTATGTTCCTTAAGCTGCACTCCCGCAGATCAGTGAGAGCCTGAAAGAAAGAGGAGCCCAGTATCTTGTTTCTTCTAAAGGATAAAGCTGGGCACTGACACAGGAAGTGGTACGAGTCGTCCGTAACTTCCGGGTCCAGGCACCATCTACAGATATCATCGTCTTTAAGTCCTATTTTTACCATGTGTTTCCCAAGTGTGTTGTGTCCTGTTATGATACCAATCAATGGCCGTAATTCCTCTCTGTTCATCGACAACAAAATGTCACAGTTCCTACGTTTCTTTTCATCCCATATCAACTTGGTTTGCTCGCAACCATCCGAAGAGACCCAGCGTCTTCGTCATTGCTCATCACATTTAACCTCTATCCTGTAATGATAAGAAGGTAGTGGAGGAAAAACGTCCGCTACACTGTTAGAAAAATATGTTTTTCATATGTTCCGATATAAACAAAATGTGTTTCGGGCACGATTTTAAACCACAATATATTTAAGTGCGAACATGTAATGTTCCTAAACTAACACTAAATGTTTGGGACATCTATGTTAATATGTTAGAATATATTATGTTTGGGGCATCAATGTTTCATAAAAACCATATGTGTGAATACAAACATATATAAATTTACAAATTTCGACTAAACATACATATGTTGTGATATTTTATTCAAAGCGACAGAGAGAGTATAGAGAGAAATAGAGATGGAAACCGGGAGAGTTGACGAAAGATATCAATATAACACAGCAAAAGAGTCAAAAGAGAACAATTTCTGTGAAACCGCTTGTATGTTGTTTCGGAAAACTGTTTTATGATAAGGCCAAAAATTTGATATGTTTATGTCTAAATATTATTTAATTTGAATAAAGAGAATATACATTCTGAACCAAGAGAATAGACATTTGAAAAACAAACAGCTTATGTTTTCGCCTTGAGAGCAGCATTTTATGTATGTGTGGACATGTGTTTTGTTTATCATTTTGGCATTATGGGCACAATTTTTTTCTTGGTTCGTTAAAAGAAATCAGGGGTCTTCACAAAAATAACGAAATGGCACTATACTCTTTTTAGAGTTGGGACAGTAAAATGAAATAAGGAGGAAATAGTGAAAAATTACACAGTAAAATGTAAAAAAAACAAACTTTAGTTCCTCTTTATTAAAAAGTAGTCCACGAGGAGTTGACGGACACCATCAAATATAAAAGCGGGCATTAAGTTCGAGTTTTACAGCTAAAACAATTTATAAACTTTTTAAAATGAATTATTAAAGAAAAATAAAAGGAATTTTAGAGCGATGGTGTTAAATGCTAGTAAAAAACTGTTCACTCCTAAATAAATTTATGTTTATATTATAAAATTATGTATGTATGTTTATACTCGACTCCACGTTCTTCTTTTGTTAGTTTTTGAATTCCTTCCAAATTTTAAAGTTTTGTACAAAAACAGTTTTTTATTACAAGATTGTTATTTTTGCAATAAAAAATAATATTTTATCCAAAAATCAGTCAATTTCGTTTATATCAAGCACTGTTACTGACTATAAATCTTTAATAACGCACATTTCGAAGTTTCATTTAAAAAAAATTAATATAAAGGGTGATTCTTTTGAGGTTAGGATTTTCATGCATTAGTATTTGACAGATCACGTGGGATTTCAGACATGGTGTCAAAGAGAAAGATGCTCAGTATGCTTTGACATTTCATCATGAATAGACTTACTAACGAGCAACGCTTGCAAATCATTGAATTTTATTACCTAGAAAAGTTGGCAGAAAATCCGCTTTTTTATCGACAAATTTTGTTCAGCGATGAGGCTCATTTCTGGTTGAATGGCTACGTAAATAAGCAAAATTGCCGCATTTGGAGTGAAGAGCAACCAGAAGCCGTTCAAGAACTGCCCATACATCCCGAAAAATGCACTGTTTGGTGTGGTTTGTACGCTGGTGGAATCATTGGACCGTATTTTTTCAAAGATGCTGTTGGACGCAACGTTACGGTGAATGGCGATCGCTATCGTTCGATGCTAACAATCTTTTTGTTGCCAAAAATGGAAGAACTGAACTTGGTTGACATGTGGTTTCAACAAGATGGCGCTACATGCCACACAGCTCGCGATTCTATGGCCATTTTGAGGGAAAACTTCGGAGAACAATTCATCTCAAGAAATGGACCGGTAAGTTGGCCACCAAGATCATGCGATTTGACGCCTTTAGACTATTTTTTGTGGGGCTACGTCAAGTCTAAAGTCTACAGAAATAAGCCAGCAACTATTCCAGCTTTGGAAGACATTTCCGAAGAAATTCGGGCTATTCCGGCCGAAATGCTCGAAAAAGTTGCCCAAAATTGGACTTTCCGAATGGACCACCTAAGACGCAGCCGCGGTCAACATTTAAATGAAATTATCTTCAAAAAGTAAATGTCATGGACCAATCTAACGTTTCAAATAAAGAACCGATGAGATTTTGCAAATTTTAGGCGTTTTTTTTTTTAAAAAAGTTATCAAGCTCTTAACAAATCACCCTTTAGTATAAATATAAATGTGTAAATTAAAAAAAAAAAAAACAAAAACAAAAAAAATGTTCGGTCGGAGCAGGGATTGAACCCACGACCCTTTGCATGCAAGGCAGACATGCTAACCACTGCTCCACGTGGCAAACAAATGTATGTTTCAGTTAAATAATGTTATGTTTGCATGGGCTCGTGGGCGCTGCAAACTATGCTATATAAATGTAACTTATAACGATATTTATCTGCTGGTGACTATAACAGCTACGTAGCCCAGTGGATAGTGTGTTGGCTTACAAACTGTATGGTCCTCGGTTCGATTCTCCGTGCAGGCGAAAGGTAAAATTTAAAAAATTTATAAAAGTGAATAATTTCTTCAACATTATTTGTATTACAGAGAAAGGTTCCAATAACTAAAAAATTTCGTGGAAGTGAAAATTACGAGTATGTTAGGGAATGAGCACAATCGTGTTTGGGAAAAATTCTTCCAAGCATATAATATTTTTGGCTCAAAATGCTTCCAAACATATAATATGTTCACATAAAACAAACATATTAATGTTTCGGCAGTATGCAATAATATATGTGCTTCCTGCAAAATATGTTTGGAACATATGTTAAAGAAGCGATTTTTTTTTAGGGTGTAGGAAATTGTTCGTTCCACGAGCACCCTCCTTAGCCAGCACATCCGCTTTCTCATTTCCTATTATCCCATAGTGCCCAGGTACCCAGAACAGAGTTATGTTATGCTGTTCAGTGAGAACCTTGAGTTCTCGACGACAGCGGCTGACTACCCTAGACCTTATGTCAGCACTGCACAATGCCTTTATATCTGCTTGACTGTCGATGAAGAAGCTGATATCGCTTCTGAATAACGGCCTCATCAACAGCGACTCAGCAGCCTTTGTGATCGCAGAAATCTCAGCCTGAAAAATACTGCAATAACTATCCAGCGTGTAAGACCCCCTTATTCCTAGTGTGGTGAAAGTTGTTAAAGATCAAGCCTTGCCGGCTACTAATTTCCTCCTCTAGAGCCACCAAAATGTAAAAATTATTACAAATTGTGTTGAGTGAAAATGTCCCTACATTGTGGTCCAACGTGCCTACAAGACGCTAAATATTAGAAAAACCCTATATACAGGGAATTTCCCCTACTTCTAGCAACACTGGCTGTAGTTGATATCGAGCCCATTATTAAAAACGAGAAAATCGTTCAATTAGTGTGGGTAATAAATCCAAATTTGTAAAAATCGAGCAATGTTCTTATGTAAGAGCTACAAGTACGTATAAATACGATCGGCTAGTACATCAAAATTTGAAATTTGAGTAACATTGGTTAATAAATAAGAGTACTATGGCCAAATTTTGGAAAATCGAGCGATGCATATATATGGAAGCTATATCTAAATCTGAACCAATTTGCATAATATTTTACGGGTTAGATTAATAGCACAAAAGGTTACCCTGTGCAAGATTTGAGTAAGATTATTTAAGTAAGATCATTTAATGAGGCCTGTGTGGTCACACATAAGGTTATTAGGGGCGAATTTTTCAAAATCGGGCGATACATATATGGGAGCTATATCTACATCTGAAGCGATTTCGATGAAATTTTGCACATATAGTTAGTACTATAGAAGACTATATTTAGCCAAATTTGAGTAAGATCGGTTGATAAATAAGAGTTTTATGGCCAAATTTGGCACATATGACTATACTACCAATTGTACTCCTTGTGCAAAATTTCAACCAAATTCGGCCAAAAATCTGGCTTCTGGGGCCATATAAGTCCATATCGGGCGAAAGATATATATGGGAGCTATATCTAAATCTGAACCGATTTCAATCAAATTTTGCACACTTGACTATATGACTAAGTGTTATGTTTGTACAAAATTTCAAGCAAATCGTTATAAAACTCTGGCTGCTGGGTCCATATTAGTGCATATCGGGCGAAAGATATATATGGGAGCTTTATCTAAATCTGAACCGATTTCTTCCAAAAACAATAGGGTTCTATTCTGACCCAAATTAGGAACATGTGCCAAATTTGAAGGCGATTGGACTTAAATTGCGACCTAGACTTTGATCACAAAAATGTGTTCACAGACAGACGGAGATGGTTATATCGACTCAGGGACCCACCCTGAGCATTATTGCCAAAGACACCATGTGTCTATCTCGTCTCCTTCTGGGTGTTACAAACATATGCACTAACTTATAATACCCTGTTCCACAGTGTGGAGCAGGGTATAAAGATTTATCGGGACAAGAAATTCATAAAGATGGTGAATGTGTTGGGTGAAAGTGCTCCTTCATATGCAACAGTAAAAAATTGGGTTGCTGAATTTAAACGTGGTCGTACAAGCATTGAAGATGAATCACGTAGTGGTCGTCCAAAAAAGGAACAACAACAGAAATTGTAGCCAAAGTGCATGATATGGTATTCAATGATCGACGAATAAAAGTGCGTGAACTTGCTAATATCATTGGCATCTCAAATGATCGAGTCCATTTACTTTTGCATGAAGAACTACAGATGAAAAAGCTTTCTGCAAGATGGGTGCCGCATTTGTTAACAGTCGATCAAAAACGCATAAGAATGAACATTTCTCAAGCTTGTTTGGATCGTTTTAAGCGAAATAAAATCGATTTTAAGCGTCGTTTCATAACTGTTGATGAGACATAGGTTAGTTTAGGTGGCAGCCCGATGTATCAGGATCACTTAGACTATTCAGTCCATTGTGATACCACATTGGTGAACTTCTCTCTTATCATTGAGTGATGCCCGATTCCATGTTAAGCTCAATGACAAGGACCTCCTTTTTATAGCCGAGTCCGAACGGCGTTCCACATTGCAGTGAAACCACTTTGAACAAACGTGGGAGTAGTTTCTAAAAGTGGACTCTAGGTTAATGTTTTGTTAACTCCCAGAGTTGTTAAAGCAGAAGCCAAGATCGTCTTCGATGAAGATGTACAAGTGAAGTATAAAAGGTTCGCGCGCAGGCGTTATTGTAAAATTGAGTGAAAAGCTACTTAAACATTGAGATATTAATTCAAATATGGTGACAATATATCTCTTGAGTTAGAGCAGTTATCGATATTTGATAAGAATAAATGGTTGACATATGGAAACAATTGAAATTCAACGGATATTCAAGTTATTCTTAGGGATATTCATGATAGATAATAGAAAAGATAATTCATAATATTTTGCTTCATAATTCATTAAGTAATTCATTAAACATTTTAAGAGGAAATATTTGTTTGTGGAACGGAGTTCAACACACTTAGAGAAGCTTTGAAACCTTCAGAAATGTCACCAGCATAACGGTCGAAGCAGGAATCGAACGACCTTGTGTATGCAAGGCGGCCATACTAACCATTGCACCACGTTGGCTCCCGTGAGACATGGATCCACCACTATACTCCAGAGACAAAAGAACAATCCAAACAATGGACTGAAGTTGGTGGAAGTGCCCCAAAGAAGGCAAAAACAATTAAATCGGCTGATAAGGTTATGGCAACTTCAAAGGTATTTTATTGGTTGACTGTCTGCAAAAGGGTAAAACAATAAATTCAGAGTACTAAATACGGAAGCTAGCGTGATTTCAACAGACGGACGGACATGCTCAGATCGACTCAGAATTTCACCACGACCCAGAATATATATACTTTATGGGGTCTTAGAGCAATATTTCGATGTGTTACAAACGGAATGACAAAGTTAAAATACCCCCATCCTATGGTGGAGGGTATAGAAATGTTTTTGAAAAACTAACTATTCTCTTTCATTGATAGGCTAAGAAGTTTCCGAACCGCCTTCGTACATAGTGGGTTCACTACTTTCACAATGAAAATAACGAACTGCCACTAGCCAGTCAAATTTAAGAAATCACACTATCACGCTCGAATTCCATCAAAATGCTTTTGTAAGCTTGTAAACAATAAAATAACCTGAAAGCACAACAAGGGAAAAATTCATTAGGTCTTATAAATTTTCTAGGATTTCGGTTTGTTTTATATACAAATAATTTGTTAAATTTACTTCAATTTTCTTTTCTGCTATTGTCATTTTTTTGTGAGGAATACGCTTACTAATACAACTACAGGTTTTTTAATTGGACATTTTCTGTCATTGTTTTACCATTTGTCAAACGCGCCTCTGGCTTCATTAACAAACAATAAAATTTAACATTTGTGTGATTTGTGACATTGTGGAAATGGCTATCAAAACCTATAAATGTTCTTTTTTTTAATTGTTTATCTTTTGCCGTGACAGTGACAGAGGATTGCGTGTTAGGACCCATGGCGATAACCTAGCACTTTAAATGCACACCTGATTAGTGTGACTTGAGTAATTTTTACATGTCCAAATCCAAAATGGAATATAAAAACCAAAAAAGAAAACAAACAGAAAAAAACCCAAACATGGAATAAGTCACCATCAATAACCATCAAATAGATGATAATGATAAAGTCGTCAAAATGGTTGACAAGTGTAAATCCCATTGATGACCACTACCTTTAGATAAAATTCGAGTGTTATGGGCTATATATGCTGTGATTTGCCATTAATGGCATAACATAGATGATTATGATGACGATGACTGTAGTGGTTGGTACTGGGCCATGGATGTGCTAGTGGTATGGCAAGTGGTATTGGTAATGAAGCTTGTGGCAATAGTGTTCGTTTCTGGCTAATGGCAAATGGAGGGCATATTAATGAAAATCAAACTAGAACTGGAGCCAATGTGGCTACAAAGAACAAATGACGACTACAATGATGACAATGATATCCTTCATACTCTTCGCTTCTGGTTTTGCCATCGACAAACTAATTACTTAACATTAATATTATCCTCATTTGCTTATCGCAAAGTACAAATCACCATAAAAATGAATTTTTAAAATTGTATAAAAGTATAGTGGGTATGTGTTTTTATGTAGTAGTATAAGCCTATATATGCGTGTCGGTATTTGTAGGGTGTGTGTGTTTGATGTTTGTCTGTGCATGATGTTGTGTTACAATCACGCACACAATGATGTTTTAACTTTGCATATCCAATCCGAGTAGGTGGCATATTTTTGAGAAGTTTCTGTATGAAAATTGCAAATATAAACATATTCTGTCTGTCCAATTATTCTCATGTCTGAAGCACAATGGGAAGGATTTGTGAAATTTTGTTAGCGAACAGCATCTTATTACGTTTCAGTGAATGTAATATTACATCAAGGACATTGGGTGGAATACTACATGGTACTTTACACACAAATTAGAATGATCACTTTTTATACCCTCCACCATAGGGTGGGGGGTATATTAATTTTGTCATTCCGTTTGTTACACATCGAAATATTGCTCTAAGACCCCATAAAGTCTATATGTTCTGGGTCGTATTGAAATTCTGAGTCGATCTATGCATGTCCGTCCGTTTGTTGAAATCATGCTAACTTCCGACGCAACAAGCTATCGACTTGAAATTTGGTAGTTGTTATTGATGTAGGTATTGCAAATGGGCCATATTGGTCCACTTTTACGTATAGCCCCCATATAAACGGTCCCTCAGATTTGGCTTGCGGATCCTCTAAGAGAAGCAAATTTCATCCGATCCACCTGAAATTTGGTACATGGTGTTAGTATATGGTCTCTAACAACCGTGCAAAAATTGGTCCTTATCGGTCCATAATTATATAAAGCCCCCCCATCACAATATACCAAGTGAGCCTGAATCTTAATCGGGCTGCCACTTTAACCTTTAAGCCCCCATATAAATCGATCCCCAGATTTGGCTTGCGGAGCCTCTAAGAGAAGCAAATTTCATGGGATCCGGCGAAAAGACGATTCTCCGTCCTTTCGCCTGGACGGAGAATCGAACCGTGGACCATGCAATTTGTAAGCCAACACACTATCCACTGAGCCCTGCAGTTGTTATTGTCATCAATAGACAATTATCCATATAAGTTATATTTATATACCATAGCTTGCGGCGCCCACGAGCCGATTAAACAAACTTTATTAATCCACGGTGCCCGGTGTTTCTGACATTTAGTGGGGCACCGTGGATCAGTGGTTGTTACGTCCGCCTTGCTTGCCTTTTATACCCTCCCCCATAGGATGGGGGTATATTAACTTTGTCATTCCGTTTGTACACTGAAAAAAAAGCATACTCGGTTCCAAAGATTTTGTCTTTACTTTAAAAAAGTTGGTATTGATTCCGAGCCAAAGAAGCGGAGAATAAAAGTAAGGATACTTTTAAGACACAATTCTCTTTTAAATTTAGGTTTTGTGTACTTGCTTCTAGGAAGCAAATTTTAATTTTTCGCTTTCTCAGCTTTTTTTCTTCATATGCTATCAAAGTCCTTTAAAAACGAGATAACGGCAACTTTATTTTCCAAATTAGGACTCGACTTCCAGTATAAATTATGCTATGTTTGAAGTAAAAAACTTCTTTAAAATAAAGTTTTGAAAAACATGTCCTATATTTGAACGATTTTTTGCTTTGTAGTAAAGATGCAAAAAGACAACAAATTTAAAGACAATTTCATTAAATTTAAAGAATTTTTCTGAAATATTAAAGTCAAGTTGACCTTAGCCTATAAATTTTTTCTTTCATGATAAGATACACATTTTTAAGTCAAATCACTTAATTATAAGGACAATACGACTTCATTGAAAAGTTTATCGATTTTTGGACAAGGAAAATAACTTCATTTTAGAGAAATGCGTCTTCTATGCTAAGCAAAATTTCTATTCGTATTTTAAAGACATGAAATCTTTGACCTCACGACAATATTTTTTTCGGTGTAACACATCGAAATATTGCTCTAAGACCCCATAAAGTATATATATTCTGGGTCATGGTGAAATTCTGAGTCGATCTGAGCATGTCCGTCCGTCCATCCGTCCGTCCGTCTGTTGCAATCACGCTAACTTCCGAACGAAACAAGCTATCGACTTGAAACTTGGCACAAGTAGTTGTTATTGATGTAGGTAGATGGTATTGCAAATTGGCCATATCGGTCCACATTTACGTATAGCCCCCATATAAACGGACCCCCAAATTTGGCTTGCGAGGCCTCTAAGAGAAGCAAATTTCATCCGATCCGGCTGAAATATGGTACATTGTATTAGTATATGGTCTCTAACAACCATGCAAAAATTGGTCCTCATCGGTCCATAATTATATATAGCCCCCATATAAACCGATTCCCCGATTTGCATTGCGAGGCCTCTAAGAGAAGCAAATTTCATCCGATCCGGCTGAAATTTGGTACATGGTATTAAAATATGATCTCTAACAACTATGCAAAAATTGGTCCATATCGGTCCATAATTATATATAGCCCCCATATAAACCGATCCCCCGATTTGGCTTGCGAGGCCTCTAAGAGAAACAAATTTCATCCGATCCGACTAAAATTCGGTACATGGTGTTAGTATATGGTCTCTAACAATCATGCAAAAATTGGTCCATAGCGGTTCATAATTATATATAGCCCCCATATAAACCGATCCCCCAAATTTGGCTTGCGAGGCCTTTAAGAGAAGCAAATTTCATCCGATCCGGCTGAAATATGGTACATTGTATTAGTATATGGTCTCTAATAACCATGCAAAAATTGGTCCTCATCGGTCCATAATTATATATAGCCCCCATATAAACCGATTCCCCGATTTGGATTGCGAGGCCTCTAAGAGAAGCAAATTTCATCCGATCCGACTGAAATTTGGTACATGCTATTAAAATATGGTCTCTAACAATCATGCAAAAATTGGTCCATATCGGTCCATAATTATATATAGCCCCCATATAAACCGATCCCCCGATTTGGCTTACGAGGCCTCTAAGAGAAGCAAATTTCATCTGATCCGGCTAAAATTTGGTACATGGTGTTAGTATATGGTGTCTAACAACCATGCAAAAATTGGTCCACATCGGTCCATAATTATATATAGCCCCCATATAAACCGATCCCCCGATTTGGCTTACGAGGCCGCTAAGAGAAGCAAATTTCATCCAATCCGGCTGTAATTTGGTACATGGTGTTAGTATATGGTCTCTAACAACCATGCAAAAATTGGTCCACATCGGTCAATAATTATATATAGCCCCAATATAAACCGATCACCAGATTTGAACTCCGGAGCCCCTTGGAAGACCAAAATTCATCTGATTCAGTTGAACTTTGGTACGTGGTGTTAATAAAGGGTGATTCTTTTGAGGTTAGGATTTTCATGCATTAGTATTTGACAGATCACGTGGGATTTCAGACATGGTGTCAAAGAGAAAGATGCTCAGTATGCTTTGACATTTCATCATGAATAGACTTACGATCTGCCACAACGTCGAATTTTCAGTGAATGGGCCCTAGAAAAGTTGGCAGAAAATCCGCTTTTTTATCGACAAATTTTGTTCAGCGATGAGGCTCATTTCTGGTTGAATGGCTACGTAAATAAGCAAAATTGCCGCATTTGCAGTGAAGAGCAACCAGAAGCCGTTCAAGAACTGCCCATGCATCCCGAAAAATGCACTGTTTGGTGTGGTTTGTACGCTGGTGGAATCATTGGACCGTATTTTTTCAAAGATGCTGTTGGACGCAACGTTACGGTGAATGGCGATCGCTATCGTTCGATGCTAACAAACTTTTTGTTGCCAAAAATGGAAGAACTGAACTTGGTTGACATGTGGTTTCAACAAGATGGCGCTACATGCCACACAGCTCGCGATTCTATGGCCATTTTGAGGGAAAACTTCGGAGAACAATTCATCTCAAGAAATGGACCGGTAAGTTGGCCACCAAGATCATGCGATTTGACGCCTTTAGACTATTTTTTGTGGGGCTACGTCAAGTCTAAAGTCTACAGAAATAAGCCAGCAACTAATTCAGCTTTGGAAGACAACATTTCCGAAGAAATTCGGGCTATTCCGGCCGAAATGCTCGAAAAAGTTGCCCAAAATTGGACTTTCCGAATGGACCACCTAAGACGCAGCCGCGGTCAACATTTAAATGAAATTATCTTCAAAAAGTAAATGTCATGGACCAATCTAACGTTTCAAATAAAGAACCGATGAGATTTTGCAAATTTTATGCGTTTTTTTTTAAAAAAAAGTTATCAAGCTCTTAACAAATCACCCTTTATATGGCCTCAAACTCCCATGCAAAAATTGGTCGATATCGGTCCATAATTATATATAGGCCCCATATACACCGATCCTCAGATTTGACCTCCACAGCCCCTGGGAAGTGCAAAATTCTTCCCATTCGGTTGAAATTTGGTACATGATGTTAGTATATGGTATCCAACAACCATGCAGGAATTGGTTCCTATCAGTCCATAATAATATATAGCTCCCATATAAACCGATCCCCAAATTTGATTTGCTTGAAATTTGGTACGTGATGGTAGTATATGATATTTAACAACCATGCAAAAGTGGTCCATATCAGTCCATAATCATACATAGCCCCATATAAACCGATCCCGAGATTTGGTTTTGGAGCCTCTTGGAGGAGCAAATTTCATCCGAGTGACTTGAAATTTGGTACATTGTGCTAGTATATGGTTGTTAATAACCATGAGTAACTAGGTCCATAGCGGTCTTTAGTTATATATGGCCCTCAGATAAATCGATCCCCAATCACACAAAAATTGGTCCATATCAAGTTCATAATTGTATGTAGCCCCCATATAAGCGACCCCCATATTTCAATTCTGGCTCTCTACGTACCGTACAAAAAGTCCATATCGATTCGTAATTATTTGTAGACTTAACTATACATAACTTTTTTGTCTAATATATACCACGTATGGACCAACTCACAATTGAAGTTTTAGATACCACAACCCAAGTAATTCGATTGTGAATGACAGTCTTTCGTAGAAGTTTCTACGCAATCCATGGTGGAGGGTACATAAGATTCGGCCTGGCCGAACTTACGGCCGTATATACTTGTTTGTTTTTACATATATTCCAGATATGTTCGGAAGATTCCAAGAGGATGTTCAAAATTACATACTACTATATTAAATTTTGACTATGAACTATAACATGTGTCTTATTAAAGACTTAAAGTCAGAAAAGAATAGTGCTTGATATAAACGAAATGGAATGTGTTGTTGGTTCAAAAATATTTTTTTTTTCAAAAAATAAAAATTTTGTAACAAACCATTTTTTTGGTGATAAAAGTTTAAAATTTTCGAAACAATTTAAAAAAATCTAATAAACGAAAAACGTTTTCGGTACACGATTTACAAACGTTTTTTTTTTTGCTTGTAGAATTTCTGGGGGTTCAATGACAAATATTCCCCAAGCAAATTGGTTCAACAAATACGCTTCCCGAAGATAAATTTAAAGATTATACCTATTAACACTAGGTCAGATTCTGGATTTATAAGAACCAATTTTGTTTGATTTTTTGTGAAATCATACACTTATCGGTAAATGTTGAAATAACGCCTTGATATGAAATCTTAAATCTGTACATTTTTACCGCTATTATTTAAATGATTACGAGGAGTAAAATCTGAAAACTTTACTTTCAGTTTCAAGCCCTTTTCATGATGAGTGCGCCTGCTATACATTGCAAGAAGAGTTTGCTTTTCTGAGGAACGAAATTTTTGGACAAACAAAGTTTTCTTTTGACACAAATTTTAGAGACAATCGTTGAATCGTTAACAAAAATTCGGATTAATTTGCTCCGAATTTTTGTTAAGCGCCAGATCCTATCTACCATTGACCCTTGCTACCATTTATGTTATTCCGGCCATGCTCAGTGGATGAGGCGGTCTTTTCTTGGTAGATAGATCTCAGTCGGTTGCAATCGCAATAAAATTTAAGGTAGCAAATTATAAAAAAACGACCGACGATTGATTGATTAAAGAAGTACGAATAGATACAATTTATTCTATATAAAACAATTTATTCTTTTATATCCTCTATGAATTCCACTAACTTGGCGTCCGATAATTCAGGTACCTTATTCTATTATGTAATTCGGCGACCGTCATAGGAGTTTTTACTAAAGTTGAGGAAAACTAGTTTAAGTTAGGGTTTTATTTATTTTTATAAATACTTTATTATTAGTGAAGTTTCTTTATTAATTGTAAATTCTTACTCTCCGAGAAGAAACCAGAGTTAGTAAAATTCAAAATCTTATTCTAGCTTACGAACTATTTTTAACCCTTGTGTATGTGATAACACTGGAAGCGATACCAGCGTGATGATCCCGTGGGACCTACAATAAAAAAAGGATGGTAGAGAGGTTATCCCTACGATATTTTTCGATCATTTACTGTAGGTGGACTCTTCTATAATGCACAAATTGCATATATAAACATTTGGTTGTAAATATAGAGTTTTATTTAATTTTTAATAGGATACAGATAATGTTAAAATTTTTGATTAGTATACTAGTGGCCCTGATGTTTGACGCAGGCGTGGTACCTATAAGTATCCTTATACGTACCAAGCAACAATTTATTGTGTTTGTAGTTGAATGTTCTAAACAAATTGGATTTTTGAAGGAAAAACAATACGATTTTTTTTAGTGGCGTTCGTTTTGCTCGCAGTATTATGTGCACAGTGGTTGTTTCAAACTTGGTCCAAATTGAGGCACATCTTGCCAAATTCCAGGAGCCGATAGGTCTGGAAAATGTATAGAAATATAAAAACTTATTTCGACCACGATTTCCATGAAGTTCAAATAACTTTTTTTGCACTTTTACTCTCACTATATTGGATATATCAACGGAAGACATAAAATTATGTACTACCAAGCGAAGAAACCAATGGAAACTTCAAAAATGAGAAATTCTTTCAAATAACGATATTTTCTGAAAGGATGTTAGTGTTATAAATTGTTCCAAATCGCAATATCTTTAAACTGTGCTAAAACCACTAATGTAATTAGTAATAGGTCCCATTGGACCTCATCACGCAGAATCGCACTAAACTTTTTCAAATACCTATAAAAACCGATTTAATGATTCAATCACATAAAAATTTTAAGTTTTCAACTTAAAACACTTCAGTACAAGAAGTCATAAACCATCAAGCTGAAATTCATATAAAAGATAAAGTTATGTATGCATAAAAATCAAAAAGGTCCAGCGGGACCTCATCACGCACAGAAGGGTTAATTGGGAGCCACCGTGGAGCAATGGTTAGCATGCCCGCCTTGCATACACAAGGTCGTGGGTTCGATTCCTGCTTCGACCGAACACCAAAAAGTTTTTCAGCGGTGGATTATCCCACCTCAGTAATGCTGGTGACATTTCTGAGGGTTTCAAAACTTCTCTAAGTGGTTTCACTGCAATGTGGAACGCCGTTCGGACTCGGCTATAAAAAGGAGGACCCTTGTCATTGAGCTTAACATGGAATCGGGCAGCACTCAGTGATAAGAGAGAAGTTCACCAATGTGGTATCACAATGGACTGAACCTAACCTAACCTAACTAGTTTTAATTTCTATAAGTTAAGAAATTTTTACTGAAATAAGTAAATTTTTTAATAATTAATGGAAATAAATTAAATTGTTGTCATTTTTTTTATTTTTGAAGACACTTTTTTCTGGATGTAGGTGATGGCACTTGGCATATTGTGGAATATATGAGGGCATGTATATGTAATACAATTGGGTGGCTGGCTGGTGGTGATCGATATTCTCACGTCTCCAAACATCCTATACGTAAAAGTTCAACTGATTCAGATTCGAAAATCATTCTTGGTTGACTCGTGCTGAGTCTTTTTGGGATGTGCATGGTTTGCGGTCTAAATGTGTGTTTGTCCTGCACTCAAAAAAAAAAAGATTTTGACCTTCCCCTAAGGATTTTGGTATTGATTCCGAGCCAAAGATGCGGCTTCTTTAAAATAAAGAAATTTTTTAGCGACCTATCTGGATTTAACTCTAGGACTAATAAAATTAAAATTAGATTAGATCTCATTTATCAAATTTTCAATCTCTTTTCGCGGCTTATTAATAAAGGTACTCACGTACAAACAAATGTCAGTTTAAAAATCCAAATTATAGCGGCTACTTCAAAGTAAAAAATATTTTTTTTTTGATTCCAAAAAAACTTTAAACCAAAGACGCAAAATCCTCAAAATAAGTCTTAGTCTATATTTGAAGCGTTGTTATCTTAAATCTAAAGTTTCAATATTTCAGTTAATTTAAGGACAATTTCTTTAAAGCAAAAATGAGTTTCTTTACTTTAAGGAAAATTAGCCTTATTTCAAAGACATGGGACTTTAACGAAGGGACGCAAATTTACAAAACTTGTGTCCTAAATTTAAAGAAAAAAAATTAAAGCGAAGATTATAAACTTTATTTTAATTAAAATTTCATTATTTTAAAGAAATTTCTCCTTAAAATTTTGCAAATTTCGCATCCTAAAATTTAGGTTACCTAATCTTTAATATCACGTAAATAGTTTTTTCAGTGTGGTCATCAATACGGTCTTTAGGACATTTCACAAAATATTCATTACATAAATCCACTTTAAGAGTTATTTATTTCACTCTACGAATATATGCACTTATTCGACTAGGGCGTTGGATGGTAATAGAAATATTGTTCAGCAGAATGATGCAGGGTATAATATAGGTTCTTAGTTGTTTGTGTTAAGAAAAATTTGACATATGAATTTAACCGAAGGACGAACATTTCAATTATTGGTATTTTAAATTTATTGGCAAATGACGCAGTTTTTAAACACAAATTATAATTTTGTTTAAATTAAAATTTCTTTATTTTATTTATTTTGCTCGTTACCAAATTTTGTGTCCTAAACCTGATTGCTGAATCTTTCTTATTATATGTGATTAATTAGTATTGTCTTCTTTGGTATACTCTATTAAACTCAACCCAATGTGCAAGTATATATGTTTTACTATAGAAAGCATCTCTTTGGATGGTATTGCCAAAATATGTGTGGGTTTGTGTGTGTTAAGTCTTAGCTGGTGTTGTTTCCATTACTGCTTCCACGTCCATCGTTGTGTGTGCGTGCGCGGGTGTGTGTGTGTATGTAGATGTGCGATCAAAATCTCAATAAGCGTAGCGGCCAAACAGGCATCCTGGTAGGCAATATCGCATTTATGTGACCTCTTTTTACTTAAATACGTTTGTATGTGTTTGTCTCGTTGTGTGTGTTTGTGATGTAGGAAACTTTCTTAATTTTGCTATGGAGACTTTTACCTCACGTTTTCGTTTTACTCGTGCTGGTGTGTGTGTGTGCGTTTGGCTTTGTACGTGCTGGCAAATACTTACACTTCTTTGGCTGTGTATCTGTGTGAATGTGTAGGCTCTGCGTTACTTTTGTTTTTGTTTGTTTTCCTTTTTTGTTTTGGCAGTAAAGCTGCAGTGAATGTTTCACAGCTTGTTTAAAATTTAAACAGTCTGTTTTTATTTGGGCTTTATTTATTTTCGTCCACAACAAAGCCTCAAAATGATATACATATTTGGAACTTTGTTGTGGGATATAATGTTATGAAGCAAATGAAATTTGGAGACGTTGTTGCACAGTGTATAAATGTGTATACCCTGCTTCATACTAGGGAGCAGGGTATTATAAGTTAGTGGATATGTTTACAACACCCAGTAGGAGACGAGATATACACTTGGTGTCTTTGTCATTATTACTCAGGGCCGGCCCTTGAGTCAATATAGCTATGTCGATCTGGCTTTGAACAAAGTTTTGTGATTTTGTGTTCTAGTCACAGTTTTGGTCCAATCAATTTCTAATTTGGCACAAGTTTTTGGTCAGACTGTAACTCTATTGATTTTGGAAGAAATCGATTTGGATATAGATATAACTGTTGCATATATCTTCGATTTACATTCATATGACCATAGAGGCTATAGTTTTACTCCAATTTACGTGAAATTTTGCAAAGGGAGTGGAATTAGCATGTTAGCTGTGCATGCCAAAGTTGGTTTAAATCGATTCAGATTTAGATATAGCATATACCTGTCGTACGATTTCCATTTAAATAAATGACTACCTCTCGATATAAATTTTAGGCAAGCGAAATTTTTAATGTTGATTTGCTTTGTAAGATCAAACAATTGTAGCTAGTAAACTTAAAATTTTGTCTAAAATTCCTTTCCTCATGGAAGAAAACTCTTCTTGGAATCTTGCTCGTGATCTGAACGTAACGACAGAAAAATGAGTAAAAAATGAGCTTGGGCTAAAGTCCCAACAATTAAGTTACCAACAATTAAAGAGTTTATCTATGCAAAAAAAAAAAAAAAATGAACTGAAAAAGGAGTTGCTTCGCTGGCAATAGGTCAAAATACTACAGAGTCATGTACGTCCAGCGTATGTTGATTTTGTTGAGGCCCTTTGAAAGCCATTTATGAATAAGAATCAAACCATGAATCAGTACAAAAGCGTATTGGGTACACCTGTTTGTGGACCTACTTGAATTTAATAGTTATGAAAAAGTCTTCAACATAATGAAACAAATGAGTAAATTAGAAAGTCGGGCGGGGCCGACTATATCATACCCTAAACCACCCCTACTGAATTAGTAAACATAATCATTTGTGTGGTAACATGGGAGAAAAACCGCAGTTCCATATTTATAAAAAAATAAGGGGTACATGTTTATGGGTGCTTTGTCTCAATCTGATGTTTTCATATTAGGAGCTATAGTCACTGGTGCCATTGAAAATTTTCGGATAAAAAAAAGTCCCCTACATTCCCAAAAAATGTTCCCTACACACAAAAAAATAAAATATGAATTTGTACATAAATTTGTACATTTTTATAAATTTATGGAATTTCTCATAAAAAATGTGTACACTTACATAATATATTGTTTTCATAAATACTTGTTATGAAATTATGAATTTTTTAATAATATGTAGAGACGGTTTCATAAAATTAATGAAATTTTACTTAATATATCAAAAATACTGGTTTTCTCTTAGCCACAACATAGAGCAACTCTCATATGTATACAATACAATCATATAATACGAGACAAAAACCGAAACGTAACGTTTTGAAGGCAACACGTGATTTTGTTGTGTTTGAGTTTTTCAGTACAGTTTGAGTCGCCGTCGCGATTCGAAGATTTTTTTTTTGCTTTAGAAAAAATTGACGAAAAAACAATATTAACTGGAAGCGTTGGTGCTCATGTTTATTAATAATAGAAAATATTATAAAACTATGTTCTTTGCTGGCTGGATTTTAATGCGAGTTTTAATAAATTGGTTCATACATTTTGACCAATTATGCAGGCATTAAAAATCAGGGGAAAAAATTTAAAAGAAAAGTTACATATAATGCATGACGTTTTTAGTATATATTATGTAAAATTACATTTTTTCAATGACAAAAATATGTATACTTCGTTTATAATATTAAAAATTACATTCATATTATGTACACATTCATAGTCAATGAAAACCTGTATTTTTTATTTTATGAATTGTTTTCATATAATTTATGAATCCCGTGTTTGGAAAATTTTTGTGAGCACTATTCATAAAATAAATGTATTATTTTTTTGTGTGTATAATTTTTTTCGTTAAACTTAAACAAAATTTACAAAATAAAAATGGTTCCATGCGCTGTATTATCTTAAAACACATGAAAAACGGTTGCCACAGTTAGTAGAATTCTACCAAAAATAGTACATTTTTTCTGTTTGGTACACGGATGAAAAAGACTGTTTTTCATATGTTTGGCTATAAACATTATATGTTTGGAACACAAATTTTTAAACACAATATTTTTGAGTGCAAGCATATAATGTTCATAAACTAGCATAACATGTTTGGGACATATATGTTAATATGTTAGAACATATTATGTTTGGGACATAAAATGTTTGTAAATATAATATGCTTGGATGCAAACATATATTAATTTAGAAATAGCCTATAAACATATATGTGTTTAGTAGCTTGGAGCGCTATTTAACAGGGAGCGATATTGAATTAAGTTGGTGGTTGTTGCTTGTTATTACAAAATTAACATTTTATTTTTCCTTGGGCAATTGATCAGCTACTTCTTTGATCCTTACAAACTGTGTGGTCCGCTGTTCGAATCCCCGTCTGGCAAAAGGTAAAATTAAAATAAAAAAAATCATAAAATTGAATAATTTCTTCTACAATGTTTGTATTACAGAAAAAGGTGCTAAGAACTAAAAAATCTCGTGGAAGTGAGAAAGATGTGGGGGAATATACAATTAGGCAGAAACAAAATTTTGAGCATTCAGATCGAAAACCTATGTTGTTAGCACCTATATTACCTGTTTATTTTCATAATTCATTATGATTGTAAATATATAAATAAATAAATAAAATTTTGAGCACAATATTGTTTGGGAGAATTTTTTTAAGCATATAATATTTTTGGGTGCAAAATGCTTCCAAACATATTATATGTTCACATAATAACATATTGTTTTTTGGAAGACAACATTATTGAATTTGGATTCAAAAATACAAAATGTTTGGAACTTAGACTACCCAAACATATATTGTTTAGACCAATATGCTTTCAAACATATTATATATTGGAAGAGATCAAACATATAAATGTTTGGGCAATACCCAAAAATGTATATGCTTGAAGCAAAATATGTTTGGGAGTATATGTTACAGAAGCGATTTTTTGTGAGGGTGTAGATTAGTAGAAATCTTGATGTTTTGGTAAATTAGATCTATATGAAATAAAAAGCCAAAAGTTTATATAAAATGAAAATTTTGAATATAGGAATAAAATTTTGAGAAAAAAATCCATATAAATAAAATTTTGGGAAAATTTTCTTTAAAAATAATATTTTGAAAAAAATGTTCTATAGAAATACAATTTTGAAAAATGTTCTATAGACATAAATTTTTGCGAAAATTTTTTATAGAAAAAAAAATTTGACAAAATTATCTATAGATACACAATTTTGACAAAACTTTCTACAGAAATAAAATTTTGACAAAATTTTCTATAGAAATATTTATACTCTGCGCCATACTGTGAAACAGGGTATTATAAGTTAGTGCATATGTTTGTAACACCCAGAAGGAGACGAGATAGACACATGGTTTCTTTGGCAATAATGCTCAGGGTGGGTCCCTGAGTCGATATAACCATGTCCGTCCGTCTGTCTGTGAACACATTTTTGTGATCAAAGTCTAGGTCGCAATTTAAGTCCAATCGCCTTCAAATTTAGCACATGTTCCTATTTAATTTGGGTCAGAATAGAACCCTATTGATTTTGGAAGAAATCGGTTCAGATTTAGATATAGCTCCCATATATATCTTCCGCCCGATATGCACTAATATGGACCCAGCAGCCAAAGTTTTACACCGATTTGCTTGAAATTTTGTACAAACATAGCACTTAGTCGTATAGTCAAGTGTGCAGAATTTGATTGAAATCGGTTCAGATTTAGATATAGCTCCCATATATATCTTTCGCCCGATATGGACTTATATGGCCCCAGAAGCCAGATTTTTGGCCGAATTTGGTTGAAATTTTGCACTAGGAGTACAATTGGTAGTATAGTCAAGTTAGCAAAATTTGTTTGAAATCGGTTCAGATTTAGATATAGCTCCCATATATATATATATATATATATATATATATCTTTCGCCCGATATGGACTAATATGGCCCCAAAAGCCAGAGTTTAATCCCGATTAGCTTGAAATTTTGCGCAAGGAGTACAATTGGTAGTATAGTCATGTGTGCCAAATTTGATTGAAATCGGTTCATATTTAGATATAGCTGCCATATATATTTTTCGCCCGATATGGACTTATATGGCCCCAGAAGCCAGAGTGTTGGCCCAATTTGGTTGAAATTTTGCACTAGGAGTACAATTGGTAGTATAGTCAAGTTAGCAAAATTTGTTTGAAATCGGTTCAGATTTAGATATAGCTCCCATATATATATATATATATATATATATATGTATATATATATATATATATATATATATATATATATATATATATATATATATATATATATATATATATATATATATATATATATATATATATATATATATATATATATATATATATATATATATATATATATATATATATATATATATATATATATATATATATATATATATATATATATCTTTCGCCCGATATGGACTAATATGGTCCTAAAAGCCAGAGTTTTATCCCGATTAGCTTGAAATTTTGCGCAAGGAGTACAATTGGTAGTATAGTCATGTGTTCCAAATTTGATTGAAATCGGTTCAGATTTAGATATAGCTCCCATATATATTTTTCGCCCGCTATGGACTTATATGGCCCCAGAAGCCAGAGTTTTGGCCCAATTTGGTTGAAATTTTCCACTAAGAGTACAATTAGTAATAAAGTCATGTGTGCCAAATTTGATTGAAATCGGTTCAGATTTAGATATAGCTCCCATATATATGTTTTTCTGATTACGACAAAAATGTTCAAAATACCAAAATGTTCCTTGTTAAATCGCCACTGCATAGTCGAAATGTTGTAAAAATGACTCTGATTTTCCTAAACTTCTAATACATATATATCGAGCGATAAATCATAAATAAACTTTTGCGAAGTTTCCTTAAGATTGCTTCAGATTTAAATGTTTCCCATATTTTTTTACTAAAATTGTGTTCCACCGTAGTGAGTCTATAGATTTTGTAAAAGTCTATCAAATTCTGTCCAAATCGAGTGATATTAAAATGTATGTATTTGGGACAAACCTCTATATATAGCACCCAACACATTTTACGCATGTGATATGGTATCGAAAACTTAGATCTACAAAGTGGTGCAGGGTATTAAATAGTCGGCTCCGCCCGACTTTAGACTTTCCTTACTTGTTGTTGGGTAGATTTGTGGTAAGATTTGCTTCAAATTTTTGTAGATTTTATTGATACGTGTGGTAACCGTTGTTGCCGGCTTCTAAATTCCTCCTCTTGAGCCACAACAATGCAAAAATTATTAAAAATTGTGATGAGTGAAAAAGTCCCTACATTGTGGCCCTACGTCCTACAAGACGCTAAGTATTAGAAAAAACCTATACTTCGAGCAACACTGGCTATAGTTGATATTGCACCTACGGGGTTAGTATGCCACTAATATTGAGCCCATTATTAAAAAAGGGGAAATCGCTCAATTAGTGTGGGTAATAAATCCAAGTTTGTAAAATTCGAGCAATATTCTTATGTAAGAGCTACAAGTACGTATAAATACGATCGGCTAGTACACAAAATTTGAAATTTGGGTAACATTGGTTAATAAATAAAAGTATTATGGCCAAATTTGAGAAAATCGAGCGATGCATATATATGGAAGCTATATCTAAATCTGAACCAATTTGCATAATATTTTGCGAGTTTGATTAATACCACAAAAGGTTACCCTGTGCAAGATTTGAGTAAGATCATTTAAGAAATGAGGCCTTTATGGTCTAACATAAGGTTATTAGGGGCAAATTTTTCAAAATGGGGCGATACATATATGGGAGCTATATCTACATCTGAACCGATTTCGATGTAATTTGGCACATACCGCTAGTACTATAGAGGACTGGATTTAGCCAACTTTGAGTAAGATTGTTTAATAAATAAGGGTTCTATGGCCAAATTTGGGAAATCGGGCTATACATATATATGGGAGCTATATCTCAATCTGAACCCATTTCGATGAAATTTTGCACATACAGTTAGTGCTATAGAAGATTACATTTGGCCAACTTTGAGTACTATCGGTTGATAAATAAGGGTTTTTTAGCCAAATTTAGAAAAATTGGGCGGTAAATATATATGGGAGCTATAGCTAAATCTGAACCGATTTTTTGCACATATAGTTAGTGCTATAGAAGATTACATTTAGCCAACTTTGAGTAAGATCTGTTGATAAGTAAGGGTTTTGTTGCCAAATGTGGGAAAATCGGGCGATACATATATATGAGAGCTATATTTAAATCTAAACCGATTTGGATGAAATTTTGGAGACTTGAAGGGCGATGAAAAAGACTATTTTTTGCCAAATTTGGTGACGATCCGTTTAAAAAAAAACGCAACGTAACCCCATTTGCCCAAATCGGGCGATACATATATATGGGAGCTATATCTAAATTTGATCCGATTTCTTCCAAATTCAATAGCGTTCGTCCTTGTGCTCAAAAAACTCCCATTACCAAATTTCATCAAAATCGGTTAATAATTGCGACCGGAATCCTGTGAACAACAAATACATTTACAGACGGACGGACGGATACCAAACACTAGATTGACTCAGGAGGTGATTTTGAGTCGATCGATATATATTTTATGGGGTCTAAAATCAATATTTCTGGTAGGCATATTTTTTGACAGATCAAACTTATTATACCCTGACCACTATCCCTAAACTACGGGTATAAATATTACTACCGGAATTAATGGTTGCTCATTAGATCGGGAAACCTGGATTCTTGATCCAACATAATCTAACTAAAGAAATAAGGTGCTACACCTATTGTTTGTGAAAAATTGCTTATGGAAAAAAGTTCTTTATTTTGATTTGTTTACTGAAAATTTTTCTTTCCTTATGATTTGAAATTCTGCCTGCAGGTATACTAAAAGCTATTTTGGCACAGCTTAAAAAATGTTCAACGTCTATTTGTCATGCTATCGACGACATACCACCTCTAGTAGATTTGAGTATTAAAAATCTTGGTTCATAATTTGTAGACATTGCGCCTTATTGTGTCATGTGATTGTCTTTTGAAACTATGCTTGCCGTCTATACTAAGGTCCTTAGACAGTAAAGGAAATGTGGTACTATATGGTACAATATTGTTAAAATCCTCAGATATTGTTTGGCTGCTTTGTTTGGGACTCTTCGTTTTTACTTAAGCCGTTAATCAAAGTCAAAGATGCTTTGATATTAATTCATATTTTTTTGTTTTTCTTCTATCTTTGAGTCTTGGCCAAGGAAGTGGTGTGAGCATACGGGGATTACAATGGGCGAGAGGATTATGTTTTTGGCATTTTTGATAGAATTGTTTTATTTCATTTTTATTAGTCTTGTCTGGTTCTTCGCTTCATCGTTTACTGGGGTTTATTTTTTTGTTCAGTTTCGTTTTTGTCCAATATCAACGTTATTTTATTGTTGTACAAATTTACTTACTCTATTGTATATAGATACACATAGAAAATAAAGTAAAATGTGAATGGAAACAAGTATATACGGCCGTAAGTTCGGTCTGGCCGAAGTTTATGTACCTTCTACCATGGATTGCGTAGAAATTTCTACTGAAGACTGTCATCCACAATCGAATTACTTGGGTTGCGGTAACACTTGCCGATGGTAAGGCATCTTAAAACTTCCTAACACCATAATATATACCACATAGTCCATACGTGGTATATATTAAACTAAAAAAGGCCGATTAAATACGTTTAAAGTTTCTATAGAAATACAATTTTGACAACATTTTCTATAGAAGTAAAATTTAGACAACATTTTCTATAGAAATACGATTTTAACAACATATTGACAACATTTTCAAAAGATTTAAAATTTTGACAACATTCTCTATAGAATTAAAATTTTGACAACATTTTCTATAGAAATAAAATTTGACAAAATTTTCTACAGGAATAAAATTTTGACAAAATTTTCTATAGAAATAAAATTATTATTTTTGGCTCGAGTGGCAACCATGATTATGAACCGATATGGACCAATTTTTGTGTGATATATAACTATAGACCGATATGGACCAATTTTGGCATGGTTATTAGCAGCCATATACTAACACCACGTTGCAAATTTGAACCGGATCGGATGAATTTTGCTCCTCCAAGAGGCTCCTGAGTTCAAATCTGGGGATCGGTTTATATGGGGGCTATATATAATTATGGACTGATATGGACAAATTTTTGAATGGTTGTTAGAGACTATATACTAATACCATGTACCAAATTTCAGCCGGATCGGATGAAATTTGCTTCTCTTAAAGGATCCGCAAACCAAATCTGGGAATCGGTTTATATGGGGGCTATATATAATTATGGGCCAATATGGACCAATTTTTACATGGTTGTTAGAGTACCAAAGTTCAACCGGATCGGGTGAATTTTGCTCCTCCAAGAGGCTCCTGAGTTCAAATCTGGGGATCGGTTTATATGGGGGCTATATATAATTATGGACCGATATGGACCAATTTTTGCATGGTTGTTAGAGACCATATACTAATACCATGTACCCAATTTCAGCCGTATCGGATGCTTCTCTTTGAGGCTCCGCAAGCCAAATCTGGGGATCGGTTTATATCGGGGCTATATATAATTATGGACCGATGTAGACCAATTTTTGCAAGGTTGTTAAGGACCATATACCAACACCATGTGCCAAATTTCAGCCGGATCGGATGAAATTTGCTTCTCTTTGCCTCGACTTTGCATCTCTAACAAAAATTTGGAAAATGTTTCTATAAAAAAATTTGAAAAATTTTTCTATAGAAATAAAATTTTGAGAAAAAATTCTATAGAAATAAAATTTTGAGAATATTTTCGATAGAAATAAAATTTTAAAAAAATTTTCTATAGGTATAAAATTTTAAGAAAATTTTCTATAAAATAAAATGTTGACAATTTTTTCTATAGAAATATTTGTTTGGTATGGTTTTCTTAAAATTCTGGCAGATTTTTTTAGGCACCAGTGGTAACCGTGGTTAGGTTAGTTGGCAGCCCGATACATCAGGCTCACTTAGACTATTCAGTCCATTGCAGTGTTGCCAGTTTAGGGGTTTTCCTCCCAAATTTAGGATTTTTTTCACGTTTAGGGGCACTTTTAGGGGTAACATTTATTTGGGGGGATTTTGGGGGTAAAAAATGTCTTAGACCTTATAAAGTGGAGCAATTCTCAACCCAATTTGGAAAAATTCTGTCATGAATTTGGAGAAATAAGATGCAGGAAGTCAATCGAAGTTCTTAAATATAAGCAAGTATGCATTAGCATTATTTTACTTATCCTTTTCAACTACTTCTGTTGAAAGAGAATTTTTAATATTTGACACCGTTAAAAGCACATTAAGATATCGTGAAAGCATTTTAAGAGTTAAAATTTCATTTAATTATGGGTCTCATAAATTATCACCTACAATTAGTACAATGCAACGACAGACGATTGTACATTTTAGACTCTTTGTGGCGAAAAATGTCTTTATTTACTGATTTTTTGTTTTTTTTCTACTTTATAAACCTATTTTTAAATTAATTTTATTTAAAAGATTTATACATTAAATTATTTTTTTATTTTTTGTTTGATAAACATATTGATAGACATATTATTATATTCTTTAATTAAAATTGATTTTTAAAGTGTATCACTACAGGAGTTTTTCACGAAATATGGGAATCCATTTTGTACTTTTTACATTCTTAAATTTTTGGGGGTTTTTGAGAAAAGTCTAGACCAATTTAGCGTTTTTTTTCTTAAGATTTGGGGGGAAGATTCAAAAATGACCTGGAAACACTGGTCCATTGTGATAAAACCGTGGTTACCACGCAGTGTTAAAGATCAAGTCCTGTCGACTTCTAATTTCCTCCTCTGGAGCCACCAAAATGTAAAAATTATTAAAAATTGTGTTGAGTGAAAAAGTCCCTACATTGTTCCCCTACGTCCCTATAAGACGATAGATATTAGAAAACAAAAACCTACATGTAGGGAATTTCACCTACGTCTGGCAACACTGGCGTATATCGAAGTTGCTATCTACCCTCTCTCGCTCTCTTCGCAACAATGTTTGTAGGATCACATGGCTGGTTTGCTGTTGTTAATCAAAAGCAATAGGTTGGGTTGGTGATTTGGGGAATATGTATTATACTCCATCTTGCCTTCTGATAATAATGGGTTTTTGGCCAACAGTTTCTATTGGTCCCAGATTTCCTGTACTCACTCCTGCTTTGATTTTTTTGTGCCTTGACACAATCAACATTTTATAAATTTGTTGTTCGTGTTTTGATCTATGCATGAGTATGGTGTTAAGTATGTTTGTGTGTGACTGTGTGCGCTTGTCTGTAAGCGAGTCGTTTGAAAACTTTAGTGTAGATGTGTTTGTGTGCGTATGTATGTATGCATGTACGTATTTTGTTGAATATTTAATCTGTATTATCGAGGCACATGCCAAGAAAACTTTATTTTGTGTACTTTTTCTCTGACTCTTCCTCTCTACCTTTCGCCCGTGGTTCGTTCACATCTGTTTTGAGCCAGCCAATGTTAGTGTGAATAAATGTGTATGGTGAATTATTTTGTTTTATGTTGTTTGCCTGTATTGTTCCACTTTTATGTTCAGTGTTTCGTTTTGTGTGTTGCTCCTATTTCTTCATGACAGATGCCCTTACGACTTACGGATGAATGTTGAATTGTGTTTAAGTTTGGCCCTCACTTTGTCAAGTTTCAAATGTTTTATTTCAAAGCTTGTGCTGCTTTCACTGTCGTAACTCGTCTTTGTTGTGTTTCGCTCTGACCATTTCAAGTTTCCAGTGTTTTTGTTATTCGTTTTTGTTCGTGGACTTGATTTTAGTCGTTTGTTTGTTCGATTGCATGCTCTCTGGCTTGTTTGTTATTTGGGATTTTTGCATGTTTAGCCGAAATGTTATTACGTTTCAGTTTATTTTACTTCGGTTAGAATACTATTTTGACCATTAGAGTGTAACGAAATTCTAATATCAAATTTCCTTTTAAGAAATTGAATTGATCTAAGCGAAAACGACGCCAAACCTTAACTCCCCACTCAATAGTTTCGATTTATTGCTCTGAACTAAATTTGTTTTAAATATTTTTCTTAATGCAGCTTAAAATGCATTTTTAAAAACCTCATAAATGAACCTAACGGGAATAAAATGTAGATGAATTTTAGAATGATTGAATTATCCACAAATTAAATAAAACTTATTAGACGTAATTTATTGTTTTTTATACCCTCCACCATAGGATGGGAGTATATTAACTTTGTCATTCCGTTTGTAACACATCGAAATATTGCTCTAAGACCCCATAAAGTACATATATTCTGGGTCGTGGTGAAATTCTGAGTCGATCTGAGCATGTCCGTCCGCCCGTCCGTCCGTCTGTTGAAATCACGCTAACAAGCTATTGACTTGAAACTTGGCACAAAAAGTTGTTATTGATGTAGGTCGCATGGTATTGCAAATGGGCCATATCGGTCCACTTTTACGTATAGCCCCCATATAAACGGACCCCCAAATTTGGCTTGCAGACCCTCTAACAGAAGCAAATTTCATCCGATCCGGCTGAAATTTGGTACATGGTATTAGTATGTGCTCTCTAACAACCTTGCAAAAATTGGGCCGCATCGGTCCATAATTATATATAGCCCCCATATAAAGCGATCCCCCGATTTTGCTTTCGGAGCCTCTAAGAGAAGCAAATTTCATCCGATCCGGCTGACATTTGGTGCATGGTGTTAGTATATGGTATCTAACAACTATGCAAAAATTGGTCCACCTCGGTCAATAATTATATATAGCCTCCATATAAACCGATCCCCCGATTTGGCTTGCGGAGCCTCTAAGAGAAGCAAATTTCATCCGATCCGGCTGAAATTTGGTACATGGTGTAAGTATATGGTCTCTAATGGCCATGCAAAAATTGGTCGAAATCGGTCCGCAGTTATATATAGCCCCCATATAAACCGATCCCCAGATTTGACCTCCGGAGCCCCTTGGAAGAGCAAAATTCATTCGATTCGGTTGAAATTTGGTATGTGATGTTAGTATATGGTATCCAACAACCATGTAGGAATTGGTTCATATCAGTCCATAATTATATATAGCACCCATATAAACCGATCCCAGATTTGACCTCCGGTGCCTTTTGGAGAAGCAAAATTCATCCGATCTGGTTGAAATTTTGTACGTGGTGGTAGTATATGATATTTAATAACCATGCCAAAAGTGGTCCATATCAGTCCATAATCATACATAGCCTCATATAAACCGATCCCGAGATTTGGTTTTGGAGCCTCTTGGAGGAGCAGATTTCATCCGAGTGAGTTGAAATTTGGTACATTGTACTAGTATATGCCTAACTAGGTCCATATTGGTCTATAGTTTTATATGGCCCTCAGATAAATCGATCCCCAATCGCACAAAAATTGGTCCATATCAAGTTCATAATTGTATATGGCCCCCATATAAGCGACCCCCATATTTCAATTCTGGCTCTCTACGTACCGTGCAAAAAGTACATATCGATTCCTAATTATTTGTAGTTTTAAGATACCACAATCCAAGTAATTCGATTGTGGATGTTAGTCTTTCATAAAAGTTTCTACGCAATCCATGGTGGAGGGTACATAAGATTCGGCCTGGCCAAACTTACGGCCGTATATACTTGTTTTATTCTTATTTTATAGCTATGTACGCTACAAAAAGCAAGTCCGATACCAATGATTTTGTCTTTACTTTAAAAAGCGGAGAATACAAGTAAGGATACTTTTAAGACACAATTCTCGCTTAAGACCCTAGCAGTCATAGCTTACAATTATATTTATAATTTTATTGTAAATGTAATTAATTGATAAATAAATAAATAAAAAGACACAATTCTCTTTTAAATGTGGGATTTGTGTACCTGCTTCTAGGAAGCAAATTTTAATTTTTCTTTTTTTTCAGTTTATTTTCTTCATTTGCCATCAAAGTACTTTCAAAACGAGTTAACGACAATTTTATTTTACAAATTCAGACTCGACTTCCAGTAGAAATTATGCTATGTTTCAAGTAAAAAACGTCTTTAAAATAAAGAGTTGAAAACATTTCATATATTTGAACGATTTTTTGCTTTGTAGTCATGATGCAAAAAGACAAGAAATTTAAAGACATCTTCATTAAATTTAAAGAATGTTTCAGAATTATTAAAGTCAAGTTCACCGAACATTTTTTCTCTAATGTTATGATACCGATTTTTAAGTGAAATCACTTAATTATAGGGACAACACTACTACATTGAGAAATTTATCGACTTTTGGATAAGGAAAAAACTTTATATTATATAAATGCGTCTTTTATGCTAAGCAAAATTTGCATTCGTATTCTAAAGACATGAAATCTTTGACCTCACGACAATATTTTTTTCAGTGTAGGTTCCAAAACAAGAAGCCGCACATTTGGCTCATTATCAATACCAAAATATTTAAGATTCAAGTAAACTTTTTTTTAGAGAATATTTAGGTCACCTTATTTTCTTGTCGGAACGTAACAAAATTTTCCTTAAAATGTCCTTCGAGGCATACTATTATTTGTCACATATGTTCTCATTTGTGTTAAATTTTTGTTGCTGTGATTGTCCTTGACTAGTGAATGTCAAGTGGTTTATTACTTCTATGAAAATTGTTCAGATACTCCATCCGCCGTTTGCTGATATCCCCAACAAATTACAAGCGTAGGAAATTTCTCATAAAATATAGGATATGTGAGAGACATTCTTAAATTGTAGTAAATTCTTTTATACGACCGAAACTTAATGTCCATATTCATATCTTGACATTCCCAGTGTCATTGGATTTTTGTCTTTGTCACAGTCTACGTTTATGCAGATATACAAAAAAAAAACTATATTCGCATAGATTTGTGTTTGGGGTGTAGGAGAAGAGTGTGAAAACATTTCTTACAAATTACACTAGGTCACAAATAACAAAATTTTTTCTGTTATTTGTTTCTAGCATACTTTTTCCCATTGATTTTGACCTACTAAACACGAAAATGAGTTTTAAAAAATTTTCTGTCGATTGGTTTTCGAGATACAAATTTTTTAACTTTTTTTTTAATTTTTGGAGGTACACTTACAATTTTGAGCATATCTTTCGTCTTCTTTGACCAATTTGATCCTAGTGCTACTCAAATTAAAGAAAATTGAGCCGTCTACAACTCATTCTCAGAAAATTTCAAATCGGGTAAGAAGTTTGGATGTTGGCGGCTTAAAAAAGTTAAAAACTGCGTTTTTTTAGTAAAGATTTGTCAGAAAAAAAAACCATAGAAAAATTCATATATATATTAATACGCTACACTTTTTTTTGGGTACATATTGTGGGCGCGGGAGGTGGTGTTGTGTGGTAAATTTGGTATCAAATGAAAGGTAATTTTCTGTAGATATGGCGAATCGCTTTAATTTTTTAAATTGATGCATTTTTGGAGGTGAAAATTGCATTTTTCTAAAATTATTGACGTTGTTGTCGTTGTTGTGTTGTACTTTGAGAGTGAGAGCGAGAGAATTGTTGTTTGGTTTATTGTAGCGTGTGGGTGTGTGTGTGTGTGTACATTTTGTTTGGCTTTTGTTATGCTGGCATGGGGGAGAGTAAGTTTGAGAGTGATAATGTGAGAGTTGATTGGGAGCAATGAAAATAATAGGATTGTAAGATGGTAATAGATAGGGTGGGTGGGGAGTGGGTGGTTTTATGTTTTACGTAGTAAAGTGATCAGTTAGTCGTGTATATTTTCTAAAGGCGCTGGAAATAGTAATTTTGGAAAGTAATATTATATTTAATTTTGTTAAATAATATTTAGAACAATACATTAAAAAATTTTAATTTAATTTTATTTAAGCCTACTTCTATAGGGATGCCATATACGGATATATGGTTGCTATTATTTTGGAAAATTTTAACAATTTTTTTTAACTGCAACGTATTACAAATAAGCGAATTATTTTTGTCAAATTGAAGAAAATGTATTAGAAGTAATAATGTTTTTTGTGTTGTTTAAGAAAATTTCATATGTTGAAAGAAAAAATTGGATCCAAAAAATATTAAAATGTTTTTAGCGCTATTATTTTGGAAAATTTTAACTAATTTTTTTTAATTGCAACATATTACAAATAAGCGAATTATTTTTGTAAAATTGAAGAAAATGTATTAGAAGTAATAATGTTTTTTGTGTTGTTTAAGAAAATTTCATATGTTGAAAGAAAAAATTGGATCCAAAAAATATTAAAATGTCTTTAGCGCTGTACAAAATTCAAGGCAGGTAAAAGTTTTGTAAAATGTACTCATTTGAGAGGCTTATGAACACAATTTAATCAAACTTCTCCCATTTTAGGAAAATATGAAATATTTTATTTTTTAGTAAAATTATATACTATATTTGCATAAAACTTTTTTTCTTATTTTTAGTACACGCCAATAAAGTAAGCAAAAAATTATTCACTTGCTCACATTGGGCAAAATTTAACTAAAAGCAACTAATCTTTATGAACTAAAATAAAGTTCAGTTGGTATTAAATCCCCCTTTTTTGATACAGTGTCAGAGTCATTGGTAGAGCATTAATAGTGAGAAGTGAGCGTGTTACAGAAATATGAATAATAGGATTGGGTGTTATATAGCTAAACACTATTCACAGTACTGTGATGAGAGGAGTGTGGTTGTGGGAGTGAAATATAAGAATGTTAATAAAAGTTTTTGGTTTTAAAATACAAAATTTTGAATCGGTTTTCAAGGTTAATGGCGATTTCGATTCGAATAATAGATCGAAGGAGACTGTCATAATTTTTGCATATAGAATCCCTCAAAATATTATGAATTAATATAAACTTTGGATGGAACTATCGTTTGGGCAAAATAAAGGAAGGAATGAATTAGTGTAACACACGCATACTATTTTTTTCACCCTTATAAATTTATTTATTTTTATAAATTTATTTCTAATTCTACTGAATTCCAATATAAATTATTGAGGCGAATGCACTTTTATTAATTTTAGTTGAAGAGGGTCGGTTAATAAATACGGAACATTTGCGTAAAACTGTTGGGAATAGCTATAAATTATCCATTCTACAAAATTGTCGTAAGGAAATTGTATAACTCTGCGCCACATATATCTTATTCCACATTAATTTAATCAATTACAATATCAATTTCAAAATTTAGAGAAGACAGTTTTAAAGGTAAATAAAAATGCATGTGACACTATTAGTGCAAATCATATGATATGTGTATAAAACTCATTTTTCTGTTTATGAAATAATATTCACTGCCACTTTAAAGAAGTTTGTTTAGGTAAGATGAAGCATACAAATAATAGGGTATGCTTTCAGTACACGAGCCATATTGAATCTATATACACTGAAAAAACAATGAACCCACCAGGAAGAAAACTTTTGATTAATTTTAGAAAATTTTGAATATTTTTAGAAATTTTTAACTAAACAGTATTACAAGCGCTGTCATCGCGCCGATATCACAAAAATAAGTAAATATTTTTCGACAAATTCACGAAAATTTATTAGACATAAATAATTTTTTTCACTTTTTAAAGAAAATTTTGTAGTTTGAAGGAAAAAATTAGAGTTCAAAATTGCAAGAATGTCTTTAGTGACATACGAAGTTCATAATGGACGCTTTTGTAGTAAAATTTACAAATTTGAAGAAATAATGAACTACTTTATGACAAATACGAATTTAGTAAATCTCTGTCCTTAACTTGTGTATAATTTTTTCCCATCTTTTAGTTCATTTAACTAACGTACGCAAAAAATTATTAGAGTAAATGAAACTTTCACCAAATATAAGAAGTTCATGAACTAAAATATAGTTAAATTGGCTTTAGTGAAATAGTGAGTTCACTTTTTTTTGAGTGTATATACTAATATCCTAAATTTTAAGTTAACAAAAAATTTGGTTTCGAAAATAAAATATATGGAAATTACATTATAAAAATCATCATAGAAAATCTGTGTGTATCTTTAGGAGCCTCTTTTATTTAGGAACCTTTAGTTTTTCACATTAAAAACATTTTGTTGTTTTATTTAAAGACTGTTGGTTTAAAAGTAAGGAAATGGTTTTCAAATTAGTGTATGCCAATAGTTTTTTTTTTTATCATTTTTCGATAAAGATGGGTATTAAATTCACATTATCGATGTAAAAAAGCCTTTTTCGCTGTTAGTTTTCTTTAATAATTCATTTTAAAGAAAAAAATTTACAATTATTTTTATATTAGCCTAATAGTAATGAGGACTGAATTTTTTTAAATTTATGCTTTGGACCATTCCCCACCAAATTACGATATTTTTTTTCAAAAAAGTTATAATTTCTTATTGTTGTTTCAGATTTATTCTCAATTTTAGCGGATGAACTCGACCTTTATACCCAAAAACTTTCGAAAAAGTGAGGCTACATTTGTATAAATAGTGCGCCACTTATATCATACTCCGATTAACTTTACTTGCATACAATATAGAAGAACAATGTAAAATATCAGTTACAGAATTCAGAGAAGACTATTTTAAAAACTAACTAAAGAGAAGTGTATAAATTGTATGATATAGAGTTCGCTAGAGTTCCATATCATCTAGGACCTCTATCCCACCGTTAATGGCTTACAATGCACTCGAGTTTCGAGTGCCGGGAAGGCTAGTATAAAATATAAAACACAATGCTAACAGCAATTTTGGTTTTTTGCGTATAGCTGAAATTTTTACAAAGAAAATAAGCCCTTACTTAACAAAATCTAATAGCGGACTTATTTTTTTGGTAAAAGACCGAAAGGACCAAATCAACACCCAAAAAAAAAATGAGTAGAAACAAAGATATAACTGTACATTTTATGCCATGTGATTTGGTCTTTTCGGTCTTTAAATCGAAATTTTCGGCAATTTGTTGTAGGGATACAGATGAATATCGATCTACCGACTAATCGAATTTCTATAAAAAAATTAAATTTTTAATGTTCAAAAATTAGTAATCGACGTGTGGATTGTTTTTAAACGACTAATCGATTTTTGTGTCTTGCCAATATCCTTTAATTAATTTTTGCAAAGGGTTTGCAAAAAAAGGTTAGGGAGTTTTAGTGAAAAATTCTAAAAGTCAAATTAATTTTTTTGCTCTTCTTCTTCGACTAATCTACTTTTCCGATCTTGTTAGAAAATCGAGTCAAAATGACTAATAAATTGTTATACCCTCCACCATAGGATGGGGGTATATTAACTTTGTCATTCCGTTTGCAACACATCGAAATATTGCCCTAAGACCCCATAAAGTATATATATTCTGGGTCGTGGTGAAATTTTGAGTCGATATGAGCATGTCCGTCCGTCTGTTGAAATCACGCTAACTTCCGAACGAAACAAGTTATCGACTTGAAACTTGGCACAAATAGTTGTTATTGATGTAGGTCGGATGGTATTGCAAATGGGACATATCGGTCCACTTTTACGTATAGCCCCCATATAAACGGACCCCCAAATTTGGCTTGCGATTGCTCTAAGAGAAGCAAATTTCATCCGATCCGGCTGAAATTTGGTACATGGTGTTAGTATATGGTCTCTAACTACCATGCAAAAATTGGTCCATATCCATGGTCTCTAACAACCATGCACAAATATAGCCCCCATATAAACCGATCCCCCGATTTGGCCTGCGGAGCCTCTAGTATATTGTCTCTAACAACCATGCATAAATTGGTCCACATCGGTCCATAATTATATATAGCCCCCATATAAACCGATCCCACGATTTGGCTTGCGGAGGCTCTAAGAGAAGCAAATTTCATCCGATCCGGCTAAAATTTGGTACATGGTATTGGTATATGTTCTCTAATGACCATGCTAAAATTGGTGCACATATGTCTATAATTATATATAGCCCCCATGTAAACCGATCCCCCGATTTGGCTTGCGGAGCCTCTAAGAAACGAAGCTTTCATCCGATCCGGCTGAAATTTGGTACATGGTGTTGGTATATGTTCTCTCATGACCATGCAAAAATTGGTCCATATCCCAGATTCCCAGATTTGTCCTCCGGAGCCTCTTGGAGGAGCAAAATTCATCCGATCTGGTTGAAACGTGGTGTTAGGTTAGGTTAGGTTAAAGTGGCAGCCCGATTAAGATTCAGGCTCACTTAGACTATTCAGTCCATTGTGATACCACATTAACTAAAAGTACCTATTATATATGGGCACTTCTAGTTTTAACCGCTGAACCTTCTTGATTATTTTTCTTTGTTGAACCAACCAGATTGTTCCAAAAACAGTAGCAGACTGCTTAAGTTAACGTTTTCCAGATCCGCCAGTAATCTGAAGCTATATGCTCCTAAAAGTTGCTTGCGCTTTACACAAAATGCAGGACACTCACACAAGAGGTGTTTAATTGATTCTTTTTCCTCCGCATCATGACAGCTCATACAATAGTCATTATACTTCGCGCCAATAGTTTTTGCAAAATCGCCTATCAGGCAGCGACCCGTTATAGCAGATATCAGGAGTGATATCTGACGTCTCGAGAACATTAGCATATCTAGTGTGCGGTTTAAGTTGAAATGGGGCCATATTTGCTTGGTGTCGTTACAACCCTTGCAATTCTCCCATCGAACATTTGCCATCATAACAGCCTTCTCACGCAGCATGAGCTTGCAGGTAGCTAGGGGCATACCAACAAATTCTAGTTCCCCTGGAATATGTAAGGTAGTCCCTAGCCTTGCCAACTCATCCGCTTCGCAGTTCCCCGGTATGTTCCTATGGCCAGGCACCCATATTAGGTGAATATTGTACTGCTCAGCCATCTCATTGAGAGATTTGCGGCAGTCGATGGCCGTTTTCGAGTTGAGGAACACAGAGTCCAAGGATTTTATTGCAGGTTGACTGTCTGAGTATATATTAATGCCCACATTTTTTGGAACATTACTTCTCAGCCAATTCGCCACCTCTCTTATTGCTAATATTTCAGCCTGAAAAACACTACAGTGATTAGGTAATCTTTTCGCTATTCGAAGTTCCAGATCATTAGAATATACTCCGAACCCCACTTGTCCATCCAATTTGGAGCCATCAGTGTAGAAATCTATATATTCTTTATTCCCCGGGGTCTGTGTGCACCACGTGGTGTTAGTATAAGGCCGCTAATAACCATGCCAAAATTGGTCCATATCGGTCTATAGTTATATATAGCCGATCCCCAGTCACACAAAAATTGGTTCATATCGGTTCATATTCATGGTTGCCACTCGAGCCAAAAATAACCTACCAAAATTTTATTTTTATGGAAAGCATTGTCAAAATGTTATTTCTATAGAAAATTTTGTAAAAATTTTATTTCTATAGAAAATTTTGTAAAAATTTTATTTCTATAGAAAATTTTGTCAAAACTTTGTTTCTATAGAAAATTTTGTCAAAATTTTATTTCCATAGAAAATTTTTTTCAAATTTTATTTCTATAGAAAATTTTTTCCAAATTTTACTTATATAGAAAATGTTGTCAAAATTTTATTTCTATAGAAACTTTAAACTTAATTATATACGTATTTAATCGGCCCTTTTTAGTTTAATATATACTACGTATGGATTATATTACAAGGTAGTAATTTAGAAGACGGTGTTAGGAAGTTTTAAGATACCTTGCAACCCAAGTAATTCGATTGTGGATGACAGTCTTCAGTAGAAGTTTCTACGCAATCCATGGTGGAGGGTACATAAGCTTCGGCCTGACCGAACTTACGGCCGTATATACTTGTTTATGTTATGTTGGCTGAAATCGACTAGTCAAGATTTTATAGGGCCAAAGTCGAATAACTGAATTACAAAAAAAAACTCGAAAAGATTAATTTGTATTGAAATGGCATTGAATGTATTGAAATGTAAAGTATCTTTTGGAAATGCTTTAAAAAACCCGTGACGTCAAAAGTCGACTTTTTAAAATTTTTAAAAAATCAAAAATTGAAACTTTATTTTTTCCAAGTTTGCATATAGTCCTCTTTTTCGAAATTTGGAAACATCATTTTTCGACTTTTTACAAATTTTGAGCAGGTGTTATATCGGATAGTTGCACACATTCATGTCTGTAAATATGTATCCCTTTTAGTTGCCATAGAAATGTTTATATTCCCCTTTTTAATTTAATGTCAGGTTACACGCAAAGAAAAAAAACGTTTGGAAAACGTGTACCGAAAACGTTTTTCTTTTGTTAGAGTTTTTTGAATTGCTCCGAAAATTTTAAACTTTTATCGCCAAAAAAATTCGTTTGTTACAAAATTTTTATTTTTTCAATAAAAAAAGTTATTTTTGAAATAACAACACAGTCCATTTCGTTTATATCAAACACTGTTCTTTTCTGACTTTAGGTCTTTAATAAGACACATTTTACAGTTCAAAATTTAATATAGTACAATGTAATGTTGAACATTTTTGCGGAATCTTCCGAATATATCTGGAATATATGTAAAAAAAACAAAAGCAAAAAAACTTTGGCCGAAGCAGGGATCGAACCCACGACCCTTGGTATGAGAGTCGGACGTATCTACCACTGCTCCACGGTGCCAAACTAAATGTTTGTTTCTGTTAAATAAACTTTGTTTATTCGGTTCGTGGGCGCCGCAAGCTATGCTATATAAATATAACTTATATGGATATTTATCTATTGATGACCATAACAGGTACATAGCTCAGTGGTTAGTGTGTTGGCTTACAATGTGCATGGTCCGCGGTTCGATTCTCCGTCCAGGCGAAAGGTAAAAAAAATTTTAAAAATTTATAAAATCGTATAATTTCTTCTACATTGTTGGTATTACAGGAAAAGACGTTAAGAACTAAAAATCCTCGTGGATGTGAGAAAGATGTGAGGGATAATGCAATTAGCAAGAAAATAATGTTTTTTTTTTTTGAGCTAGTCTTTATGAAATTGTTTTTACATCCTGGAAAAGAATAAACGTTTATCACAAAAAGTATATACTTTTCTTCCAAATACACTTCCTTACAGCGAAAAGCAAATGAGAAACGAACTTTGTTTGTCTAAAATTTCGTTTGGGAGGAAGGAATTATTTTTTTGCGTGTAGTTATAGTAGCTGTCGGATATTTCAGGCTCACTTAGCTCAATTACCAGGGACCCCGAGTCCGAACGGGGTTCCACATTGCGGTTAAACCATTTAGATGCGCTTTGAAATGTCACCAGCAATACTGAGAGGGGATAATGCTACGATTTTTTATACCCTCCACCATAGGATGGGGGGTATATTAACATTGTCATTCCGTTTGTAACACATCAAAATATTGCTCTAAGACCCCATAAAGTATATATATTCTGGGTCGTGGTGAAGTTCTGAGTCGATGAAAGCATGTCCGTCCGACCGTCCGTTGACTTGAAACTTGGCACAAGTAGTTGTTATTGATGTAGGTCAATTGGCATTGCAAATGGGCCATATCGGACCACTCAGATTTGGCTTGCGGAGCCTCTAAAAAAAACATATTTCATCCGATCCGGCTGAAATTTGGTACATGGTGTTGGTATATGGTCTCTAACAACCATGCAAAAATTGGTCCACATCGGTCCACAATTATATATATCCCCCATATAAACCGATCCCCAGATTTGGCTTGCGGATCCTCAAAGAGAAGCAAATTTCATCCCATCTGGCTGAAATTTGGTACATGGTGTTGGTATATGGTATCTAACGACCATCCAAAAATTGGTCCATAATGGTCCACAATTATATATAGCCCCCATATAAACCGATCCCCAGATTTGGCTTGCGCAGCCTCAAAGAGAAGCAAATTTCATCCCATCTGGCTGAAATTTGGTACTTGGTGTTGGTATAAGGTCACTAACAACCATGCAAAAATTGGTCCACATCGGTCCATAATTATGTATAGCCCCCATATAAACAGATCCCCAGATTTGGCTTGCGGATCCTCAAAGAGAAACAAGTTTCATCCGATCCGGCTGAAATTTGGTACATGGTGTTGGTATATGTTCTCTAATGACCATGAAAAAATTGGTCAACATCGGCCCATAATTATATATAGCCCCCATATAAACCGATCTCCCGATTTGACCTCCGGAGCCTCTTAGAATAGCAAAAGTCATCCGATCCGATTGAAATTTGGTACGTGGTGTTAGTATATTGTCTCTAACAACCATGCCAAAATTGGTCCATATCGGTCTATAATTATATATAGCCCCTATATAAGCCGATCCCCAGATTTGACCTCAGGAGCCTCTTAGAGGAGCAAAATTCATCCGATCCGGTTGAAATTTGGAACGTGGTGTAAGTATATGGTCTCTAACAACCATGCAAAAATTGGTCCACATTGGTCCACAATTATATATAGCCCCCATATAAACCGATCCCCAGATTTGGCTTGCGGAGTCTCTAAGAGAACCAAATTTCATCCGACCCGGCTGAAATTTGGTACATGGTGTTAGTATATGGTCTCTAACAACCATGCAAAAATTGGTCCACATCGGTCCATAATTATATGTAGCCCCCATATAAACCGATCCCCTGATTTGGCTTGCGGAGCTTCTAAGAGAAGCAAATTTCATCCGATCCGGCTAAAATTTGGTACATGGTATATGTTCTCTAATGTCCATGAAAAAATTGGTCCACATCGGCCCATAATTATATATAGCCACCATATAAACCGATCCCCAGATTTGACCTCCGGAGCCTCTTAGAGGAGCAAAAGTCATCCGATCCGATTGAAATTTGGTACGTAGTGTTAGTATATTGTCTCTAACAACCATGCCAAAATTGGTCCATATCGGTCTATAATTATATATAGCCCCTATATAAGCCGATCGCCAGATTTGACCTCAGGAGCCTCTTAGAGGAGCAAAATTCATCCGATCCGGTTGAAATTTGGTACGTGGTGTAAGCATATGATCTCTAACAACCATGCAAGAATTGGTCCAAATCGGTCCATAATTGTATATAGTCCCCATATAAATCGATCCCCAGATTTGTCCTCCGGAGCCTCTTGGAGGAGCAAAATTCATCCGATCCGGTTGAAATGTGGAACATGGTGTTAGAATGTGGTCTCTAACAAACACGCAAGAATTGGTCCATATCGGTCCATAATTATATATAGCCCCCGTATAAACCGTTCCCCAGATTTGATCTCCGGAGCCTCTTCGAGGAGCAAAATTCATCCGGTCCGGTTGAAATTTGCAACGTGGTGTTAGTATAAGGCCGCTAATAACCATGCCAAAATTGGTCCGCATCGGTCTATAGTTATATATAGCCGATCTCCAATCACACAAAAATTGGTCCATATCGGTTCATAATCATGGTTGGCACTCGAGCCAAAAATAATCTACCAAAATTTTATTTTTATAGAAATCATTGTCAAAATGTTATTTCTATAGAAAATTTTGCCAAAATGTTATTTCTACAGAAAATTTTGTCAAAATTTTATTTCTATAGAAAATTTTTTCCAAATTTTATTTCTATAGAAATTTTTTCCAAACTTTACTTCTATAGAAAATGTTGTCAAAATTTTATTTCTATAGAAACTTTAAACTTGATTATATAAGTATTTAAGCGGCCTTTTTTAGTTTAATATATACCACGTATGGACTATGTGGTATATATTACGGTGTTAGGAAGTTTTAAGATACCTTGCCATCGGCAAGTGTTACCGCAACCCAAGTAATTCGATTGTGGATGTCAGTCTTCAGTATAAGTTTCTACGCAATCCATGGTGGAGGGTACATAAGCTTCGGCCTGGCCGAACTTACGGCTGTATATACTTGTTTTTATTTACTTTTGATAAAAAGTCGATTAGTTGAAAAACCGACTTTCAACTTTTGTATTAGTAACATATCCACAAACTCTTCCCCAGTATGCAAATTAAACTTCACAAACAACTCATTTAAAAAATTTTTCTAAGTGTTTACCTCACCACACAAGCCGCCTATTCATTAAATGCATCTGTGTGCTCTTTTCTTACAGCTCGGCTGCAAGACCTCCATTTGGATATTCTCATTGCCGCATGATTGTTAGTCCATAGTAGTTGGGGGTCATTCTGATATGAAACAAAGACACAATACTGTAAAAAAAAGAAACGCACACACACACACACACACAAATGTTAAAATGACCCAAAACCCTACGAAAAGAATCTTGCAATTGGTCATTGTTGTGTTAAAAGCTTGCCTTTATTCATAGTTTGATTGGATTTCATGTTTGGTTGGTTTTCGTTTATTTTATGTTTTCACTCTCAGTCTCATGATTATATGACCTATTGCCCCAGTCCATTGGCATATTGTATGCATTTGTGACGTCAGCGCTGCTAATATGATATTAAGAGTGTTCACTTGAATGCGAGAGCATTTATGGAAGTCGAGTGGCAACTTTTTTTATAAAGTTCACTTTATTGTTGTTGTTGTTTTTTTAAATGCTAAATGGGGTTACAAATATTGAATTGCTATACAATGAAGAGTTATCCATTATGAAAATTTCAATTGACCTTAGATTAGTTCGAAATTTTTTAAATGGAAATTTTTAAATTTCTTTATGTAGAAGCTAACAAAAAGGAAGAAAATCTGACTTTATGAGGAAAATTGAGATTTAAATGGTGGCCGATATTTATTGCAACCAACTTCTAGTTGCTATCATATCTAAAGCGCTCGTATGACAGATTTAATCCAGACAGGAAATTCTAACAGGAATCAGCACCATCGCACAAGGTGGTTCCTCTCTTCAGCAAATTGGCGACGAAAATATCCGGTTCTCAATCCGTAATGAGAATATTGGGATTTTCGGTTAACCACGAAAACCGATTTGGATAATATTTTGCAGGTTTAGTTCATATTATAGAAGATTAATATATGCAAATTTTGTGGTTTGGTTAATAAATAAGACTATGACCAAATTTTGGCAATTCGGGCTGTACATATGTACATATCTGAATGTGAATCGATTTCGATGATTACATTGTGCAAAGATCAGTTAATTAATAAGGGTTTTATGGCCAAATTAAGGAAAGTCAGGCGATATATGTACATATATGAAAGCTATATTTAAATCTGAGCCAATTTCGATGAAATTTGAAGAGTACTGTTTTGTTATTGTTGCACGCAAAAAAAAATAATTCTTTCCTCCCAAACGAAATTTTAGACAAACAAAGTTCGTTTCTCATTTGCTTTTCGCTGTAAGGAAGTGTATTTGGAAGAAAAGTATATACTTTTTGTGATAAACGTTTATTCTTTTCCAGGATGTAAAAACAATTTCATAAAGACTAGCTCAAAAAACATTATTTTCTTGCTAATTGCATTGTCCCTCACATCTTTCTCACATCCACGAGGATTTTTAGTTCTTAACACCTTTTCCTGTAATACCAACAATGTAGAAGAAATTATACGATTTTATAAATTTTTAAATTTTTTTTTTACCTTTCGCCTGGACGGAGAATCGAACGGCGGACCATGCACATTGTAAGCCAACACACTAACCACTGAGCTATGTACCTGTTATGGTCATCAATAGATAAATATCCATATAAGTTATATTTATATAGCATAGATTGCGGCGCCCACGAACCGAATAAACAAAGTTTATTTAACAGAAACAAACATTTAGTTTGGCACCGTGGAGCAGTGGTAGCTACGTCCGACTCTCATGCCAAGGGCCGTGGGTTCGATCCCTGCTTCGGCCAAAGTTTTTTTTTTTTGCTTTTGTTTTTTTTTTTTACATATATTCCAGATATATTCGGAAGATTCCGAAAAAATGTTCAACATTACATTGTACTATATTAAATTTTGAACTGTAAAATGTGTGTTATTAAAGACCTAAAGTCAGAAAAGAACAGTGTTTGATATAAACGAAATGGACTGTGTTGTTATCTCAAAAATAACTTTTTTTATTGAAAAAATAAAAATTTTGTAACAAACGAATTTTTTTGGTGATAAAAGTTTAAAATTTTCGAAGCAATTCAAAAAACTCTAACAAAAGAAAAACGTTTTCGGTACACGTTTTCCAAACGTTTTTTTTCTTTGCGTGTGGTTTTGTTCTTTTATCATTGTTGAGGAAAAGAATGTTTGTCAAATTTATTTGTTCAAAGCCCTATAGACTGCAAGATGGTTGGATGGACGCACGTTTGGGAATTACCACATTACTCATCAGCATCCTCTACTTGCAGCAAAACTATCAACCAATTATCAGAATAAATTCATGCAGTTCATTAAACCCAACAATGAACCACACTTGAACCTTCCGAAAAAGGTTTTACAAGATAGCCGGCTTATGCCGAAATAAATTCGTACAAACATATCTCTTTTTCTATGCCACTGTCAAATCATCGGTTTGAGTGCAGTTGGCTGGGTTTATTTTGAGCGTGCTTCTGAAGACCATGGTTTCAGGGCGGCCAATTTTGTTGATTTATCGGCATTTGGACGATTTTTTTTACTAAAAATCTATTTTTGCCTCGAAAATGATGATTTTAGCTCCTTTCTTTAGACACATATTTTAGGGAATTAAGCTTTTTAAATGAAGAAAATATTGAAATAAATTTGAAAAGTTTTGCGAAAAAAAATCGAAAATAAAACATGGAGTACTTTGGCTTTTCGAGTTTTGTCAAAATTCGTACAAATAATCATGACACTTCCGCACTCCACAGCAAATGTGGACATTTTTAATTAGGTAAACTAAAATTAGAAGCTAGCTGGAGAATAGTTAATTGGAAGGAGTACTTTATTCAAAAAATTGCCTAAAATTAAATAAAAACTAAATTTGATTTAATACCAAAATTGACAATGATTTACCCAGAATGTGCAATAGAAATATTTACTTATTATGATAAAATACTAGTACAGTACAAAAAATCACACTTTCTGGACAACACGGGCCTTTTTCTTGAGTTAATTTTTTCTAAATTTTTAAATAAAAATGTTACTGAATTTATAACAATATTTTAGAAAAATATATTTGTTTAATGCAAAAATTACTAAATATTTTTGATTAACCACGAAATGATTGTTATTTTAAATATTATTTGTATACAAAACTATATATGAAACAAATACTTTTGTTTTGTTTATACTCAAAAAATATATTTTATTTTAAAATTAATTATATTGCCGATTTTTTACGATTTTTAAAATGCAAGTGCCTATTATGATGTTTTTTATACACTGAGCCACACTGTGGAATATGGTATTGTAAGTTAGTGCATATGTTTGCAACACCCAGAAGGAGACGAGATAGACTCATGGTGTCTTTGGCAATAATGCTCAGGGTGGGTCCCTGAGTCGATCTAGACTTGTCCGTCCATACGTCTGTCTGTGAACACATTTTTGTGTTCAAAGTCTAGGTCGCAGTTTAAGTCCAATCGCCTTCAAATTTGGCACAAGTTCCTGTTTTGGGTCAGAATAGAACCCTATTGATTTTGGAAGAAATCGGTTCAGATTTAGATATAGTTCCCATATATATATTTCACCCGATATGCACTTATATGGACCCAGAAGCCAGAGTTTTACATTGATTTGCTTGAAATTTTGCACAAACATAACACTTGGTTGTATAGTCAAGTGTGCAAAATTTTACCCTAATTTTTACCAGAGTTTTACCCTAATTTGCTTGAAATTTTGCACTAGGAGTACAATTAGTAGTGTAGTCATGTGTGCTAAATTTTATTGAAATCGGTTCAGATTAAGATATAGCTCCCATATATATCTTTCGCCCGATATTGACTTATATGGCCCCAGAAGCCAGAGTTTTTGCCCAATTTGGTTGAAATTTTGCACTAGGAGTACAATTAGTAATATAGTCATGTGTGCCAAATTTGATTGAAATCGGTTCAGATTTAGATATAGCTCCCATATATATGTTTTTCTGATTTCTACAAAAATGGTCAAAATACCAACATTTTCCTTGTTAAATCGCCACTGCTTAGTCGAAAAGCTGTAAAAGTGACTCTAATTTTCCAAAACTTCTAGTACATATATATCGAGAGATAAATCATAAATAAACTTTTGCGAAGTTTCCTTAAAATTGTTTCAGATTTAAATGTTTCCCCTATATTTGTAATAAAATTGTGTTCCACCCTAGTGCATTAGCCAACTTAAATTTTGAGTCTATAGATTTTGTAAAAGTCTATCAAATTCTGTCCAAATCGAGTGATATTTAAATGTATGTATTTGGGACAAACATTTATATATAGCACCCAACACATTTGACGGATGTGATATGGTATCGAAAATTTAGATCTACAAAGTGGTGCAGGGTATAATATAGTCGGTCCCGCCCTACTTTAGACTTTCCTTACTTGTTTTTTACTAACATAGTGTACCATCCCAGGGCATTAGCCGACTTAAATTTTAAGTCTATAGATTATAAATTTTGTTCAGATGGAGTCAGATTTAAATGTATGTATTTGGGACAAAAACCTTTATATATAGCACCCAACACATTTGACGTATCGAAAATTTGATAGTATCGAAAATGTGGATTTACAAAGTGGTGCAGGGTATAATATAGTCGGCCCTGCCCGGCCTTTAGACTTTCCTTACTTGTTTTCTCTAAAAAAGTGACGATTTTTCCTGACAGACGGACAGTCGGAAGAAGGAACGGACGGGCCCCAATGACTAGATCGATTCAGTAGGAGGATTCGATCGGTATGTATTTTATGGAGTCTAAAATCAATATTTCTGGTAATTTCTATTCAAAGTTATTATACCCTTACCATTGCACGCAGAAAAATAATTCTTTTTTCCCAAACGAAATATTAGACAAACAAATATTGTTTCTCATTTGTTATTCACTGTAAGTAAGTTCGTCTGTAAAAAAGCATATACTTTTTGTGATAAACGTTGGGTTAATTCCATAACTTAAAAATAGACATCAGTCAAGCAGTTATATTTATAAAGAATTTGTTCGACACCCACGAGCCGATGTCAAGAAACTTTAGTTGATAGAAACATATCATTAGTTGGCCTCTGACTGTCTTGCTTCTCTGCTTCAAACAAACACCAAAAAGTTTTTTTTTTCTACATGTATTCCAAGATTCCGTTTTTCGACGTTACAATTACTGTATTAAAATTTTACTATGAAACTTCAAAATATGTCTATTAAAGGGCTTAAAGTCAGAAATGAACAGTGTTTTATATAAACGAAATGGACTGTGTTTTTGGATCAAAAAATATTTTTTTGTTTGAAATTTTCCAAGAAATTCGAAAAACTCTTACAAAAGAAAAACGTTTACCGAAAGTATCTACATGTTCTCCAAACGTTTTTTCCTTTGCGTGTATGTGGTTTAACATAGGGTATAAAACGAAAAAAAGGTGATTTATTTGGTTACATTGCATATCAACCATCCTGTTTCCTTTAATTGAATTTTTTATTACATTAATTTTAATATTCTAGATATAAGTCTAAGTCAGATCAGTACAATACCTTTAGAAACATTAGAAACAAAAATGAAGAATCTTAATAGTAAATAATGTATGAATGAATGAATAGTTGGCTTCGCCCGATTTTAGACATTCTCTACTTTTTCTTTAATATAGATGACATACATATTTCCATACAAATTGCCACTATGAAAATGACTCTATTGAAAATTGAATATTGCAAAGGGTTACTCGCTACATGTTAAAAAACCCAGTGTTAGAACCCCATTGCGTATGTGTAATGTGCATAAATATCGTATAGCTAGAAAACATACACCACCGTGTCCTAAGGGCTAAAAAGATGATTGTGCTTGCTAACACAGAACACCGAAATACAGAGTGACATAAAGAGAGAGAGCGAGAGAGAACACACAGCAAGGAAGCAAGTATAGCAGCTTGTAAATAAATCATAAACATTTTGTTTATTTTCATACATAAAAAGCTGAAAGCTTTCTTTATACTCTGGTCTTTTATGCCAATGGTAACAACATTTTACCTCGTCTTTGGTAACTCCCTCTAAGCGACTCACAACAGCATCACTTACGATGTCATCAACGTGATTAAAGGCAAATTACATAAAAATTTAACAACATCAATTATCCTACTGAATGAGTAGTAGTATTCGTTGTTTTCGTCCTTGTTTTCGACTATGTAGTACTCGTAGTCGTCATCAAAGACATAGCTGCTGCTGCGGCTACTGCTCTGGTTGTTTTTTTCTGTTGTTGTTGTTGTTGTCATTCGTACATTACTCTTTCATCGTAAGTGTTGTGTGTCCGCATTAGTGAATGAATGGTGGCGAAGGCAAAAACAGACGTCAAATGAATCATAGCCCGTCATCATTGTATACTACTGTGATATGCATGCACACAATCACACGCACTAACACTCATACATATACATACTTGTGTGAAAAATAGTACCTTAAAACAACCATCTGCCAATCTCCATAGCAAGGGTAACAAACACATCATCACCAACGACAAAAGCAACAGTAACAGCCAAATGTACCTGCAATGACAACAATAAAAAGAACAACAACAAAACCCCCGACGAGAAACAGATTTACATTACATGTGGATAATCTGAAAAGCTCATTAAAAATAAAAACAAAATTATTTCACAGCAGTCTTGCCTAAGTACTTTACCTCCTAGAAATGGCAGATGAGAAGTGTTAAGGGATTTACGATTTTTTTACTAATTTTTTTGAATTTTTAAGATTTCACAACTAGCTTGTCATAAAGTTAAGAGAACTATTAAAAGGACTACTAAATTCTAGTTGCAACAGTTTGAAGTACGTAACGGAAGAGATTTTTCAAAATTGCCAGGATATTTTTATACCCTGCGCCACACTGTGGAACAGGGTTAGTGCATATGTTTGTAACACCCAGAAGGAGACGAGATAGACACATGGTGTCTGTGGCAATAATGCTCAGGGTGGGTCCCTGAGTCGATATAACCATGTCCGTCCGTCCGTCTGTCTGTGAACACATTTTTGTGATCAAAGTCTAGATCGCACTTTAAGTCCAATCACCTTCAAATTTAGCGCATGTTCCCAATTCGGGTCAGAATAGAACTCTATTGATTTTGGAAGAAATCGGTTCAGATTTAGATATAGCTTCCATATATATATTTCGCCCGATATGGACTTATATGGCCCCAGAAGCCAGAGCTTTACCCTAATTTGCTTAAAATTTTGCACAAGAAGAACAATTAGTACTATTGTTAAGTGTGCTAAATTTTATTGAAATCGGTTCAGATTTAGATATAGCTCCCATATATATCTTTCGCCCGATATGGACAAATACGGTCCCAGAAGCCAGAGTTTTGGCCCAATTTGGTTGAAATTTTGCACAGGGAGTAGATTTAGCATTGTAGCTATGCGTGCCAAATTTGATTGAAATTGATTCAGATTTAGATATAGCTCCCATATATATCTTTCGCCCGATATGCACTATATAAGTGCATATCGGGCGAAGCCTGAATTTTATCCCGATTAGCTTGAAATTTTGCACAAGAAGTACAATTGGTAGTATAGTTATGTGTGCCAAATTTGATTGAAATCGGTTCAGATATAGATATAGCTTCCATATATATTTTTCGCCCGATATAGACTTATATGGCCCCAGAAGCCAGAGTTTTGGCCCAATTTGTTTGAAAGTTTGCACTAGGAGTACAATTAGTAATATAGTCACGTGTGCCAAATTTGATTGAAATCGGTTCAGATTCAGATATAGCTCCCATATATATGTTTTTCTGATTTCGACAAAAATGGTCAAAATACCAACATTTTCCTTGTTAAATCGCCACTGCTTACACGATTTTTGAGTCTATAGATTTTTTAAAAGTCTGTCAAATTCTGTCCAAATCGAGTGATATTTAAATGTATGTATTTGGGACAAACCTTTATATAGCAAAATTTAGATCTACAAAGTGGTGCAGGATATAATATATTCGGCCCCGACCGACTTTAGACTTTCCTTACTTGTTTAATTTACATAAGAAGGTTGCTGAAAATTATGTTTAAATCAACACCATCATGGGTTTATCTGTTATATGGCTCTTAAGGACTATTTTGCGAAAAAATATCTTTTTCCTAAAATATATGACCATAAGATCCAAAGAGATTATTATACAATGAAACTCTTATTATTGCATTTCATCTCTGCTTGCTATCTCTATACCATCTTTTGTTGGAGCATAATCTTTGTCAATGTTGTTTTTCCAACATCGTTTATCTTTAACCAACAGGAAAAGCTGATGCCTTAGGATGCCCGCATACAACTGTAATATGAGATCAGGAATTAACAATTGGAATTGACATACACTACCTTTAATTTATATTTGGTTGTGATTTTTAAAGTCCTCAGATTTCATGACGTACTGTTTTTTCAATGCCTTCAGTCGAGGTGTAAAATAGCACCTGATAAAAGAACTCTTCACAATGGCAACAGAACAGATGAAGGTTAAAAGCTGGGAATGATCTAGTCCAAGACATATTGTGGTCCACACATTTTTTTTCTAGCTATTAAAATCATAGATGTTTACACGTTTATATTTTGAATTTGAAGTTGGCTTTTACCTTGGTTCAAAGTTAACCTCCCAAGGTTTTAAAACAAGTCACCTCTCACAAGTAGACATTTTTAATGAGACGTTCACCTCTCGTAACTTTGGCACTAATTATGGCTTCAAACGACCAACAAAGCCATCACACACTGCAATAAAACGGGAGTGGACCAATCACGACGAAGTGCTGTCTTGATATGATCTACACTTTGGTAGTTTTTAGTGCCAACCTTACTCTCCGAAATGCCCCAGGCTCAAAAGCCCAACGGATTGATATCTAAACATATTAGAGACATTATGCCATTCTGGGTTGAGGAGCGCTGAGTGCGATGGTGCATAGAAAAAAATTTCACCAAATTTTTTAAATTAAAGTCTAAATTGACTTTTAAAAAATATTCAATTAAAAATTTAATCGATTCAACAAATATTTTAATTGCAATGTCCATATTTTGAGGCCAAAATGTTTGTCTGTTCATCGCTTCTATATAGATAATAATCGGCATTTATTTTGATGCCACGATCAATGAATACGAGCGGGGAGCCACTATCTCCCGACCTATTTGGCAAGTATGGAATGTTTTCTCATCGAGAAATCCCAATTCGGTAACTGGCCACTTTCGTGTTAGCGAAGCAACTTTTTGGCTCTTTCCAGTCTAACTCTGTTTGTGCATAAGCTCTTGCACTTTTTGAAAGTTTAATGGCTTTGGTTCACGCTTATTATACCCTCCACCAGAGGAGGGGGGGTATATTAACTTTGTCATTCTGTTTGTAACATATCGAAATATTGCTCTAAGACCCCATAAAGTATGTATATTCTGGGTCGTGGTGAAATTCTGAGTCGATCTAAGCATGTCCGTCCGTCCGTCCGTCTGTTGAAATCACGCTAACTTCCGAACGAAACATGCTATCGACTTGAAACTTGGCACAAGTAGTTGTTATTGATGCAGGTCGGACGGTATTGCAAATGGGCCATATCGGTCCACTTTTACGTATAGCCCCCATATAAACCGATCCCCCGATTTGGCTTCTTGAGCCTCAAAGAGAACCAAATTTCATCCGATCCGCCTGAAATTTGGCACATGGTGTTAGTATATGGTCTCTAACAACAATGCAAAAATTGGTTCACATCGGTCCATAATTATATATAGCCCCCATAAAAACCGATCCCCAGATTTGGCTTGCGGAGCCTCACAGAGAAGCAAATTTCATCCGATACGGCTGAAATTTGGTACATGGTATTAGTATATGGTCTTTAACAACCATGCAAAAATTGGTCCATATCGGTCCATAATTATATATAGCCCCCATATAAACCGATCCCCAGATTTGAACTCCGGAGCCTCTTAGAGGAGCAAAATGCATCCGAACCGGTTGAAATTTGGTACATGGTGTTAGTATATGGTCTCTAACACCCATGCAAAAATTGGTCCATATCGGTCAATAATTATATATAGCCCCCATATAAACCGATCCCCCTATTTGGCTTGTTGAGCCTCAAAGAGAACCAAATTTCATCCGATCCGGCTGAAATTTGGTACATGGTATTAGTATATAGTCTCTAACAACCATTCAAAAATTTGGTCATATCAGTCCGTAATTATATATAGCCCCCATATAAACCGATCCCCAGATTTGAACTGCGGAGCCTCTTGGAGGAGCAAAATTCATCCGATCCGGTTCAAATTTGCAACGTGGTGTTAGTATATGGCCGCTAATAACCATGCCAAAATTTGTCCATATCGGTCTATAGTTATATATCGATCCCCAATCACACAAAAATTGGTCCATATCGGTTTATAATTATGGTTGCCACTCGAGCCAAAAATAACCTAGCAAAATTTTATATCTATTGAAAATTTTGTCAAAATTTTATTTCTATAGAAAATTTTGGCAAATTTTTATTTATATAGAAAATGTTGTCAAAATTTTAATTCTATAGAGAATGTTGTCAAAATTTTAAATCTTTTGAAAATTTTGTAAAATTTTATTTTTATAGAAAATTTTGTCAAAATGTTATTTCTATAGAAAATTGTGTTAAAATCGTATTTCTATAGAAAATTTTGTCCAAATTGTACTTCTATAGAAAATGTTGTCAAAATTTTATTTCTATAGAAAATTTTGTCAAACTTAATTATATACGTATTTAATCGGCCTTTTTAAGTTTAATATATACCACGTATGGACTACGTGGAATATATTACGGTATTAGGAAGTTTTAAGATACCTTGCCATCGGCAAGTGTTACCGCAACCCAAGTAATTCGATTGTAGATGGCAGTCTTCAATAGAAGTTTCTACGCAATCCATGGTGGATGGTACATAAGCTTCGGCCTGGCCGAACTTACGGTCGTATATACTTGTTTTTAATATGTGTTGAATATAATATAATTTCTGATGTTGTTACTGTTTATTATTGTCGTATCTGGTATCGTATTCACTGGCCGTATCACGCGAGAAACAACGGTTTTATTTACATTTTAATATTGGAGGACTCTAACGATAGTCCCTTGTGGTTTTCCAGGAGTTTCATCACGAATAACTTTACTTCTAAATGCAATAAATCGGTAACAACGACCAGTTGCTTGCAATATATATCAGCCACACTGTAATGGATTAAAAGGAAGAACTATGTTAATTAGAATATCAGCTATTCGAACTTACACCATGGCTATTCATCTTCTTTGTCGCCTTGTTTCCTTTGGTATGAACTAACTGAGTTACTTCAAGTTTTTGGGATTGCATTTACATATCTGTGAGTCAAATACGACAACACTTTTAAAAGACTTTAGGGTAAATCCAGACTGTCTCTCACTCTCTGCTGTAGCTTCATTGAAATCGAAACATACATATATGGATATCTGTTTATAAATATGGGACAGATTAAAGCTTAGGAGACCTTTTGTTATTCGCATTTTCCTTAAATTCATACAAATTTAACGTTGTAGGACTGATGTGCTAAAAAATATTGAGATAATTAATATTAAAGCTCAACTGACCTTTTTCTATTCTATATTGTATTCTCACGTTTTTTTTTTAGTTGTAACTCTCTGAGATGATATATAGCATATTGCAAATGTAGAAGAGAATCGCTGTTGTAAATGTTTATGTGTGAGTGCTGGTTAAACATTGGTGATATATTACCGGGTTTGGTTTTATCTTTGTTGTTGTTATAACTATGAATGTTTTCATTTGCTCTGCTTGTTATTGCTCTCGTTGTTGTTGTTTTTTAGATACATGAAAATTCATTAAATTTGTCTACACCCAAGGCGCAATTTAGCATTTTGTTCAATAGATGGCATGAAGGTAAGTGTCAAAGAAAAATCAAATAACGGCCCGCGATATCCCCCCCAGTCTATTGTGAAGAGAATATCAAAGAATACACATAGCAGGACGACAGAACATCAAGCCGTGTTGTTTGTTTTTTGCCGAGGCTGCTTCAATGTAATTTTGTTTTTGACTCTATGTGTGTATGTGGATGATATGAGTGAGAGTTTATTATAAAAATAACCATGATTCCAAGTACATGCTTTTTGTATTTTTGGCGGTTCCAAAATTGGAAAAACCTTAGCAAACACACACCCGCACGTATGTAAGCTCACACTCACCTTCAAAGAAAATAATTTTTGAGGGCAATATATCTAATAATAGATCGGTCGGTAGTATTAAAATACAACCCCATTTAATGCTGATACTAAGGACACACCAATGACGTTTGCGGCATATTTAAACAAGCAGATAGAACGATGATATTTGTGTTTTTTTTTTTTTTGTAAATTGTAGTCCTTTCTGTATTTCCAGAGCAAAATAAAAGGGCAAATTTAAATGGGTTCAAAGTTAAACGACTAAATTATTTATTTAATATTTACCATAAATATTTGTTTCATTTTCCATTATCATAGTGAGACAAATGATGAAAATTTCATTTTAAAAATCAACGGTGGTTAAAGTAAAGGGTATAGTCATTATATTTCTGGCAAAACTGGGTTAAATAACTGACGAACGTTTCGTTTTTTTTTTTTCATTGTCAAACATCTTCAGTTTGGTTTATAATTTATCCAAGAATTTTCGTACATTTTCCTTCCTGTTGGGTTTACTTTTTTCAGTGTAGTTCGCCACCTATGGTATAACAATTGACATTCTGACAACAATGTAATCATTATAAAGAAAATCTTCCAAATTTTCACAAAAAATATTGCAGAGAGAATATATCGTCCTAATACGAATGTTTAGACGAGGTGAATCTTCTAAATTGCTACACTGAAAAAATATTGTTGTGGGGCCAAAGATTTCATGAACTTCAAATACTTTGCTTAGCATAGAATACGCTTTGCTCTGATATAACGATTTTTTCCTTGTCAAAAATTCGAAAAATTTTCAATGAAGTCGTTTTGTTTTTATATTTAAGTGATGCGACTTAAAATTTGGTATTTTAAAATGAAAGAAAATTGTTTAAATTTGTTAACTTTTTGCATCTTTACGACAAAGCAAAAAAGCATTTAAAAATATGCGATTTTTTCAAGACTTTATTGTAAAGACTTTTCTACTTCAAACAGGGAGCCACTGTGGTGCAATGGTTAACATGCCTGCCTTGCATACACAAGGTCGGGGGTTCGATTCCTGCTTAGATGGAACACCAAAAAGTTTTTCAGCGGTGGATTATCCCACCTCAATAATGCTGATGACATTTCTGAGTGTTTCAAAGCTTCTCTAAGTGGTATCACTACAAATTGGAACGCCGTTCGGACTCGGCTATAAAAAGGAGGTCCCTTCCCAGCAAAAAATACTTCAGCAGTAAGAGTTTAGATACGCTGTTTGGTATACAATAAAGTAGGCAGTGCACCCACACTGCATGAATCGGTGGCAATAACGTAAACGAGAGATCAAACTAGTTTATGATCATTCGTTTACGTTATTGCAACCAATTCATGCAGTATAGATGCATGAAAGGTAGTGCTTTTTTCCATCACGCCAACAATGCTATACTCAAGATTACATATCACTTCTAAGCAATATTTCTATTAAAATGTGCAATTATATCAGCGCTATGTAGAAGCTGCTCTAAATCGGGACATCGCCCACAAAAATCAGCGCTGATTCGAATGTTTTGTAAGCAGTTGGTACTGCCTCTGTCCCTTACAATCCTGCTGAAATAGTGCTCCATTTTTTGCTGGGTTGTCATTGAGCTTAACATGGAATCGGGCAGCACTTAGTGATAAGAGAGAAGTTCACCAATGTGGTATCACAATGGACTGAATAGTCTAAGTGAGCCTGATACATCGGGCTGCCACCTAACCTAACCTACTTGAAACAAAGCATAATTTCTACTTGTAGTCGAGTCCCAATTTGAAAATTTAAGTTGTCGTTAACATGATTTTAAAGGACCCTGAAAGCACATGAAGAAAAAAAGCTAAAAAAGTGAATACATTAAACCTTGTTTCCTAGAATCAAGTACGCAAAACTCAAATTAAAACAAGTAAGGAAAGTCTAAAGTCGGGCGGGTCCGACTATATTATACCCTGCTCCACTTTGTAGATATAAATTTTCGATACCATATCACATCCGTCAAATGTGTTGGGTGCTATATATAAAGGTTTGTCCCAAATACATACATTTAAATATCACTCGATTTGGACAAAATTTAATAGACTTTTACAAAATCTATAGACTCAAAATTTAAGTTGGCTAATGCACTAGGGTGGAACACATTTTTAGTAAAAAAAAATATGGGAAACATTTAAATCTGAAGCAGTTTTAAGGAAACTTCGCAAAAGTTTATTTATGATTTATCGCTCGATATATATGTATTAGAAGTTTAGGAAAATTAGGGTTATTTTTACAACTTTTCGACTAAGCAGTGGCGATTTAACAAGGAAAATGTTGGTATTTTGACCATTTTTGTCGAAATCAGAAAAACATATATATGGGAGCTATATCTAAATCTGACCCGATTTCAATCAAATTTGGCACACATGATTATATTACTAATTGTACTCCTAGTGCAAAATTTCAACAAAATTGGGCCAAAACTCTGGCTTCTGGGGCCATATAAATCCATATCGGGCGAAAAATATATATGGAAGCTATATCTAAATCTGACTCGATTTCAATCAAATTTGGCACACATGACTATTGTACTCCATGACAATTGTACTCCTTGTGCAAAATTTCAAGCTAATCGGGATAAAACTCTGACTTCTGGGTCCGTAGTAGTCCATATCGGACGAAAGATATATATGGGAGCTATATCTAAATCTAAACCGATTTCGAAGGCGATTGGACTTAAATTGCGACCTAGACTTTGATCACAAAAATGTGTTCACAGACAGACTGACGGACGGACGGACAGACGGACAGAAGGACAGACGACTCAGGGACCCACCCTGAGCATTATTGCCAAAGATATCATATGTCTATCTCGTCTCCTTCTGGGTGTTACAAACATATGCATTAACTTATAATACCCTGTTCCACAGTGTGGCGCAGGGTATAAAAATTGTTTCTTACATGTCTCTCCTAATCATTGGCGTAGCTAGGGGGGTGCCCAGAATAGTTCTTGCCCCCCCCCCCCCAGAATAATCAAAGCTACAGTTGTTTTATATTTTAATTCAAGCTTTGCGATGTGTTTAATCCAATTAAGATTGTGGCAGAGAGAGAGTATGTTAAGCATATTTTTTAGTATTGATATTTACATTACAACTAAAAACACGTAATAAAAACACTAAAAGGAAACTTGAGACGCACATTTTCAAAAATAGTCAATTTATAACTACGTTGATTAAAATCATGAATCGTCACATGCCCAATTTACCATCTAAAATCGTCAAAATCACGAAAAATCCACAGAGTTGGCACCGCTGCTCTCAACAGTTGCTTCGTTGTATTCTGTTCTCACAGAATTTTTAAAAACTAATCGAAGATAGACGTTTTATAATATTCAATTTATTTTTTGCCTTTTATTTAATTTTTTATTCTTAGTATTTTTTATACACGATGAATATGTTATGTTTATGTTTTGCTTTTTAAATAAAATATTTTTCAAACACATACTTAAAGCAATGCTTTTATTTTTTGTTATATTAAATAATGGTAAGTTGCTATTTGATTATTTATAGCGGTGTCGTGGAACCGGCTCCAACACACAATAAAATATTTTTTGTCTTCAACCATGAAATTAATTGATCTAATTAATTATACCCTTCACCACTACTGTGGTACAGGGTATAACAAGTTTGTGCATTTGTATATAACGCCAAGAAATAGTGGTCATAAACCCATCTTTTAGTATACCGATCGGGTAAGAATTAAAATCTGAGTCGATTTAGCGATGTCCGTCTGTCTGTCTGTCTGTCTGTCCGTCCGTCTGTCTGTATATGTAATTTTGTGCACAAAGTACAGCTCGCAATTTAAGTCCGATCGTCCTCAAATTTGGCATAGGGCCGTTTCTTGAGACAGAGACAATTGCTATTGGTTTTGGAAAAAATCGGTTCAGATTTAGATATAGCTGCCATATATAATTATCTACGATGTGGTCATAGTTAGCTTGTTTATCAACCGATTTTCTTGAAATACTGTACATCCAAATATTTAATGAATCTCGCAAATCTTGCAAAATATCGGTTCAGATTTAGATATAGCTACCATATATATCTTTCGTCAGATTTAGACTCATATGACCACAGAGCCCAAAGTTTACTACCGATCTTCATGAAATTTTGCACAGAGGGTAGAATTGGCATTCTACCAATGCTTGGTACACTTGATTGAAATCGGTTCACATTTAGATATAGCTCCCATATATATCTTTCGTCCGATTTGAACTTATATGGCCTCAAAATCCAGGGTTTTGCCGTGATTTGCTTCAAATTTCGCACAAGGAGTACGTTTAGTAGTATAGGTAATTGTGCTAAATTTGGTTGAAATCGATTCAGATTTAGATATGGCTCCCATATATATCTCCCGTCCGATTTGCACTCATATGACCAGGGGGCCCAAAGTTATACTCCCATTTACGTGAAATATCGCATAGATAGCAGAATTATTATTCTAACTATGCATGCCAAATTAAGTCAAAATTGGTTCAGGTTGTATATAGCTCCCATATTTACGTACACCAGAGTTGGGGAAATATGGTCGACTGTTTCATATTTTAGACCCATTTTCAATGGGATTTTCCTCCAATTGACTGGATAGTTTCCACAGAGAATACAAATATGGCCAAAATTCTCACAGTTTACACAAAATTCTGTGATGATTTCCCCATATCTTAGCCATATCCTACACACTGCAATGCCAAAATTTCCACAGAACGGATGAGTTTTAAATAAGGCTCCAAGTCGGCCTACACATATCTTGGCGAGATCTAACCAATATCCTTGTAAAATCACCACTGCTGAGTAGCAAAAATTGTAAATATTACTCTAATTGTCCTATATCTCGAATACATATGTATCGCCTGAAAAATCATAAATCTCTTTTGTACAATTGCATTAAAATTTCTCTCGCTTCATATTTCCCATATTTTTTACTAACATTGTGTATCATCCCAGGGCGTTAGCCGATTTAAATTTTAATTCTAGAGTTTTTGTAGAAGTACAAAAAATTGTTTCCATTAAAAGTATTTGTATCTGGAAATGCAAAACTTTATATAGCTCCCAGCAAATTTTAAGTAGTTGAGATGGTAACACAAATGTTTGTCTACATAGTGTTGAAGGGTATAATATAGTCGGTTCCGCCCGACTTTAGACTTTACTTACTTGTTTTTAATTGAAATGTATTCAATAAAAAAAAATGATAGTATCAATCATCAAAGCCAATTAAAAAATTAATTGATACAACTAATTTTTGTGATTGAGTTTTTTTGTTTTTGATTGATTTTGCTGCATATTGCCTTTAACACCGCAATAAAATTGAGGATGTATAGTTTTATCAATAGGCGTAATTTATCGCTTCGGAAATTTCGACAAAATTTCGAAGGGTGTCTGGGGGGGGCATAGCCCCCCCAGAGAAAATTTCTAGCTCCGCCAATGCTCCTAATTCAATTCTCCGCTTTTTTGGTGCGGACTCAATACCAAAATTATTAGTGTAAAGACAAAATCTTTAGAACCGCACATGCTTATTTTCAGTGTATGTAGCATAGTAGCATAGCTCGTAAGTCAATACATTGTGAGTACGAATATCTTCAAAAATATCATGTTTTACTATAGAGCTTCAGTTGGCAGGATGCTTACTTTCTCGAAATAAAAGACAACCCTCGTAGTGCCATATTTATCATCTTCCAAAGATACCTAATATGAAACAATAATGGTTTACCCTTCTATTAACTTCTATTGCGTCCTTGTGATTTTGCTTCTTAAAAGCATTAACTGTTTTATTATTTAAATGCTATTCTCTTTTCCAGTGATAATCATTTTATTTTATTTTGGATGTGTAAAATGGTCACTGTTGTATTTCGTTTCTGTTATTTAAGTAACCTTTGTCAATATATTTAATGTCTCTTTACTTTGTTTTAATTTAGTATAAACAAATCGAAACAAAATTCAAATCTCTTTTCACTTGTCACAAAACTTCCGCTCACATATCCCTATATGTTGGTATGTACCTCTATATTTACCTAAAGAACTAAACAATTGATTTTATGTTTCGAGAGGACATTAGGCACAAAACAAGGAGGGCACAAACAAGCAGGGAGAGCAAAACAAAAGAAAACAAAAACAATTGAATATCCATTTCAATGAATAGTTTAGTACCCATTTTCATGTGTGTACTTATGTAAATTAAATCGCAATGTGTACTCATAGCCACCACCCTCCCCCCCCACCCACATTTACTCCTATGTGTCCTTCCTCCATTACAACCCATTGAAAGTTCGATAATAAAGGCGGCTATAGGAATTACATATAATACAAACTATGAATAGAGAGAGTGAGAGAGTCAACATCACTATAAAACATACAAAAGTCGAAGCTGGTCGTATTTGCTACAATTGGGCATTGTAGTCAGCCAAGCCAAGCTAAAACAAAGTCAAGCCATCAGCTAAGACATAAACCCCTTTGAATATGATTGTAGCCTTTGCCGTTTGCTGTGGCTGAATGGTTTCGTTTTTGTTTTTTTGTTTAAACCTCGTTGCTTTCCATACACATAAGCTAACGCACATGACCAAAGACAATGAACTTTAGGAAGATAGGAAATTGGCTACTGAGGATATCAAACCATTTACGGTGTTAGTTTCATACTTTTCGTTTATCGAACCAAACGCTTATACGACAAGTATTGACATAGCATTAAAATACCAATAAAAAGAAATTAAGTGAAGGAAATAAATTTCCATAAAGGGGAAAATTTATTTTTTTTGTTGCCTAAAATTTAACATTGTTTCATTAAGAAAATTAAATTTTTCATTAAAAAAATAACAAGTATATACGGCCTAAGTTCGCCCAGGCCGAAGCTTATGTACTCTCCACCATGGATTGCGTAGAAACTTCTTCTAAACACTGCCATCCGCAATCGAATTACTTAAGATGCAGTAACGCTTGCCGATGGCAAGATATCTTAAAACCTCCTAACACCGTCTTCTAAATTGTATGTAAGTCCATACGTGGTATATATTAAATCAAAAAAGATCGATCAAATACGTATATAATTCAGTTTGACAAAATTTTCTATAGACATACAATTTTGACAAAAATTTCTATAGAAATACAATTTTAACAAAATTTACTATAGAAATAAATTTTTCACAAAATTTTCTATAGAAATAAAATTTTGACAAAATTTTCTATAAAAATAAAATTTTGAAAAAATTTTCTATAAAAATAAAATTTTGAAAAAATTTTCTATAAAAATAAAATTTTGACAAAATTTTCTATAGAAATAAAATTTTGACAAAGTTTTCTATAGAAATAAAGTTTTGACAAAATTTTCTATAGAAATAAAATTTTAACAAAATTTTCTATAGAAATAAAATTTTAACAAAATTTTCTATAGAAATAAAATTTTGACAAAATTTTCTATGGAAATAAAATTTTTACAAAATTTTCTATAGAAATAAATTTTTGACAAACTTTTCTATAGAAATAAAATGTTAACAAAATTTTCTATGGAAATAAAATTTTGACAAAACTTTCTATAGAAATAAAGTTTTGGTAGATTATTTTTGGCTCGAGTGGCAACCAAGATTATGAACCGATATGGACCAATTTTTGTGTGATTGGAGATCGGCTATATATAACTATAGACCGATATGGACCAATTTTGGTATGGTAGTTAGCGGCCATATACTAACACCACGTTCCAAATTTGAACCGGATCAGATGAATTTTGCTCTTTCAACTAAATTCGGTATGCATATTTATAATGGTAGTTCTACTCCTTATGAAAAATTTTACGTAACTCGGGGTAAAATTTTGGTCTCTGGGGCCATAGGAGTGTAAATGGGGCGAAATAATATATGGGAGGTATATCTAAACTGAATCGACCAAATTCGGAGTGCATATTTATAATGTTAATTCTACTCCCTGTGCAAAATTTCACGCAAATCGGAACAAAATATTGGCCTCTGGGCCCAGAGCAGTGTAAATCGGGCGCTAGCTGTATATGAGAGCTATATCTGAATCTGAAGCGATTTGACTGATATTCTGCAAAATTTACGAGACTCACAAAATATTCGATTATACGAAATTGGAAGAACCAGATCGGTTATAAATATATATGGCAGCTATATCTAAATCTAAACTGATTTTTTCCAAAATCAATAGGGATCGTCTTTGAGCCGAAAAGGGACCCTATGCCAAATTTGAGGACGGTTGGACTTAAACTGTGAGCTGGACTTTGCACACAAAAATACATCGACAGACGGACAGTGTTATTATACTTTGTACCACAGTAGTGGTAAAGGGTATAATGAAAATAAGGGACTGCCACGAAACATAACCTAAACTAAACTAACCCTAGAATATTTTTATAATGAGTTTATTATTATAGTAGCGATGTACTAACTGAAATCATTCAGTTAGAAAAATGTCTAAGACAGTCTCACTGCCATAAACATTGTCAAAACCCACTTCCTATATGTCGTAAACTTTTTCCAGAAAATGTCATTCAAACTGGTAAAAAAATAAAATTCCCTCGTCAGGGATTTAAAACAAAAGTCCACACAACACATTGATCTCTCTGTGGAATGCCGCAGGTATAGTTGTGAGAAACATTTGAATTTGGTATTGTTGTGTTTTCTTTTGTTTTTCCGTTTTGCCATTGGCGTAAAGGCAAAAATAGGTTAAAATAACAGAGTAAAAAACAACAAAGAACCTTAGCCAATGGTAAAAATGTCAACATATGTGAGACACAAAACAGGATGTAAACTTTTTCCCATCTATACACTTACAAACGCACGTGTTCTCATATAAATGTATGTAAAACACATAAACGTGTGTGTGTGTGTGATCTTATGTATAGAGGCACGTAATGGTTGAGTATGATGTGGTCTAAGTGGTGTCTGTGAGTTCGCTCATTCAGCACTATGCCAAAGTGCCCGTTACAACAGCTACATCAACACTTGCACTCTTTAATGTTGGCCATAACAACTAAAAGAGAATGATGAAAATACAACCACAATGGCACACAAACAAGATTCATGACAAAAAACACCGCTAGCCCTAGCAGAGAATGAAATATGACACTATGACAACTTGACTCCCCATCATGAATATTTTGCTTGAACCAATGAACACACCCGCACACATTAACGTACAAAAGTACTTACAGTTGCATGGATATATGAAAAAGGACACGAGCATGGGAGCATTTTTCAGAGTTTGTGAGAAAATGCTCTTGTATATCGGTCCATCCATATATGAGCAATTTCATGATAACATAGCTTTCAGATCACTTAATATAATAAATTTTCCCACATCCATTTATTGACATGTCACAGATAAATTTGGTATGCACGGATTGTGTCCTTAGCTTTATTTTCGATCCACATATTTGAAGTGATTTTTGCTCTTCACAAAAAAAAAAAAAATATTTTTAGACAAAATTTTATTTCTATTGAGAATTTTGTAAAAAAACAAGTAAGGAAAGTCTAAAGTCGAGCGGGCCGACTATATTATATCCTGCACCACTTTGTAGATCTAAATTTTCGATATCATATCACATCCGTCAAATGTGTTGAGGGCTATATATAAAGGTTTGTCCCAAATACATACATTTAAATATGTTATCACTCGATCTAGACAGAATTTGATAGACTTCTACAAAATCTATAGACTCAAAATTTAAGTCGGCTAATGCACTAGGGTGGAACACAATGTTAGTAAAAACAAGTATATACGGCCGTAAGTTCGGCCAGGCCGAAGCTTATGTACCCTCCACCATGGATTGCGTAGAAACTTCTACTGAAGACGATGGCAAAGTAACATAAAACTTCCTAACACCGTAATATATACCACATAGTCCATACGTGGTATATATTAAACTAAAAAAGGCCGATTAAATACGTATATAATTAAGTTTAAAGTTTCTATAGAAATAAAATTTTGACAAAATAAAATTTTGACAACATTTTCTATAGAAGTAAAATTTTGACAAAATTTTCTATAGAAATAAAATTTGGAAAAAATGTTTCTATAGAAATAAAATTTTGACAAAATTTTCTATAGAAATAAAATTTTGACAAAATTTTCTCTAGAAATAAAATTTTGACAAAATTTTCTATAGAAATAACATTTTGACAATGTTTTCTATAAAAATAAAATTTTGGTAGATTATTTTTGGCTCGAGTGGCAACCATGGTTATGAACCGATATGGACCAATTTTTGTGTGATTGGAGATTGGCTATATATAACTATAGACCGATATGGACCAATTTTGGCATGGTTATTAGCGGCCTTATACTAACACCACGTTGCAAATTTCAACCGGATCGGATGAATTTTGTTCCTCCAAGAGGCTCTGGAGATCAAATCTGGAGAACGGTTTATATGGGGGCTATATATAATTATGGACCGATCTGGATCAATTCTTGCGTGTTTGTTAGATACCACATTCTAACACCATATTCCAAATTTCAACCGGATCGGATGAATTTTGCTCCTCCCAGAGGCTCGGGAGGACAAATCTGGGGATCGATTTATATGGGGGCTATATATAATTATGGACCGATATGGACCAATTCTTGCATGGTTGTTAGAGGCCAAATACTAACACCACGTACCAAATTTCAAAAGGATCGGATGAATTTTGCTCCTCTAAGAGGCTCCGGAGGTCAAATCTGGGGATCGGCTTATATGGGGGCTATAAATAATTATGGGTCGATGTGGACCAATTTTTGCATGGTCATTAGAGAACATCTACCAACACTTTGTACTAAATTTCAGCCGGATCGGATGAAATTTGCTTCTCTTAGAGCAATCGAAACCAAATTTGGGGGTCCGTTTATATGGGGGCTATACGTAAAAGTGGACCGATATGGACCAATTCTTGCATGGTTGTTAGAGGCCAAATACTAACACCACGTACCAAATTTCAACCGGATCGGATGAAATTTGCTTCTCTTAGAGCAATCGCAAGCCAAATTTGGTGGTCCGTTTATATGGGGCCTATACGTAAAAGTGGACCGATACGGCCCATTTGCAATACCATCCGACCTACATCAATAGCAACTACTTGTGCCAAGTTTGAAGTCGATAGCTTGTTTCGTTCGGAAGTTAGCGTGATTTCAACAGACGGACATGCTCAGATCGACTCAGAATTTCACCACGACCCAGAATATATATACTTTATGGGGTCTTAGAGCAATATTTCGATGTGTTTCAAACGGAATGACAAAGTTAATATACCCCCATCCTATGGTGGAGGGTATAAAAATATGGGAAACATTTAAATCTGAAGCAATTTTATGGAAACTTCGCAAAAGTTTATTTATGATTTATCGCTCGATATATATGTTTTAGAAGTATATGCAAATTAGAGTCATTTTTACAACTTTTCGACTAAGCAGTGGCGATTTTACAAGGAAAATGTTGGTATTTTGACCATTTTTGTCGAAATCAGAAAAACATATATATGGGAGATATATCTAAATCTGAACCGATTTTAACCAAATTTGGCACGCATAGCTACAATGCTAATTCTACTCCCTGTGCAAACTTTCAACTAAATCGGAGCAAAAAATTGGCCTCTGTGGTATTATGAGTGTAAATCGGGCGAACAACATATATGGGAGTTATATCTAAATCTGCACCGATTTCAATAAAATTTGCCACACTTGACTACGCTACTAATTGTACTCCTAGTGCAAAATTTCAACCAAATTGGAGTAAAACTCTGGCTTCTGGGACCGTATTAGTCCATATCGGGCGAAAGATATATATGGAAGCTATATCTAAATCTGAACCGATTTCTTCCAAAATCAATAGGGTTCTATTCTGACCCAAATTGGGAACATGCGCTAAATTTGAAGGCGATTGGACTTAAATTGCGACCTAGACTTTGATCACAAAAATGTGTTCACAGACAGACGGACGGACGGACGGACAGACGGACATGGTTCTATCGACTCAGGGACCCACCGTAAGCATTATTGCCAAAGACACCATGTGTCTATCTCGTCTCCTTCTTGGGTGTTACAAACATATGCACTAAGTTATAATACCCTGTTGCACAGTGTGGCGCAGGGTATAAAAATATATAGATCGGGCTTCGAGACGAAGCATTTTTTTTTTCAAATTTTTCTGATATGATAAATTGTTTCAAATTTGTTTTATATCGATAAGTACTTGATATCGCTCCCATTTACCATTCTTGGTGAGATAGAAGGCGCAGGTGTCATCCAAAGTACGAGAAACTTAAAGCAAAAATTTTATATATATATATATATATATATATATATATATATATATATATATATATATATATATATATATATATATATATATATATATATATATATATATATATATATATATATATATATATATATATATATATATATATATATATATATATATATATATATATATATATATATATATATATATATATATATATATATATATATATATATATATATATATATATATTTTTTTTTTTTTTTTTTTTGCTTTAAGTTTCTCGTAATTTGGATGACACCTGCGCCTTCTATCTCACCAAGAATGGTAAATGGGAGCGATATCAAGTACTTATCGATATAAAACAAATTTGAAACAATTTATCATATCAGAAAAATTGGAAAAAAAATGCTTCGTCTCGAAGCCCGATCTATATATTTTTATACCCTGCGAGTAACTCGCCACGGCGATGGGGTTTTGTACGGGAGTCACCGTGGTGCAATGGTTAACATGCCCGCCTTGCATACACAAGGTCCTGGGTTCGATTCCTGCTTCGACCGACCAACAAAAGTTTTTCAGCGGTGGATTCCTATCCTACCTCAGAAATGCTGGTGACGTTTCTGAGGGTTACACAGCTTCTCTAAGTGTTTTCACTGCAATGTGGAACGCCTTTCTGACTCGGAAGTCCCTTTTCATTGAGCTTAACATAGCACTCAGTGTTAAGAGAGACGTTCACCAATGTGGTATCACAATGGACTGTATAGTCTAAGTGAGCCTGATACATCGGGCTGCCACCTAACCTAACCATTGTATTTGGACCATGGTGGAATTTCCCGACACTGAGTGAGCTCCGCGTCAAAAATATCTCATATGACGAGCTTTTTACTAAAAACTATTTCTATAACACTCTTACAACGAAAAGTATATCTCATTCGAGAGTCGTTTATATTGTAATGTTTGCCATATTGCTGTATACATTGGAGATTGGAGTGAGCGATCGTGCTATATATAGAAATAACAGTGTTTCTTTTCCTTTACGATATAAATAATTACAACATTTATATTTTGTTCACAAACTTCTGGTATTGAATAGCGAAGATAAACTTTGCAGACTGCCAAATAATCAAAAATTTTGGTTTTAAGATGAAAGCAATTATTTCTATACATTATGTATGAATTGTTTGGCCAAGAATCCAGTCGGTATTATAAATAAAAATCCTTTGATTGTTTACCTCCAAATAGCTTTATGCTCAATCGGCTCGTTGGTAATATTTAATATGCTTGCCAAATGGGTTAATAACCCCTTTGGCTCAATGCAGACAAACATTTATTGAGAAAACAAATAAATCTCAGTGAATTATTATCCATGAAATTTGATGTGGGTTCATATGTTGTTTGAAAAATTCCACAGACACTAGTGCTGGTCTATGGAATAATTTAAATTCCCTTTATATAAAAACCATAAAAATGGATAAATCATTTTGTCCACTCTTACATATCCAAAGAAATGTAGCATATTTTTATTTAAAAGTTTTCTTTTCAACTTCCTGTTTACTCTCTAACCATTTCGTTCTGTATTTTTTGTTGTTTTAAAAGAGTTTCATAAAAAGTTTTGAGAGGCGTTTTCCTTTTTTTCAGCATAAACTATAAACTACAAGTACAACATCTAAACTCTCCTTCGAGTCCATATAATGGTACAAAACAGACGGGGGCAATACTAAAAACATCATCACTGCAAAGCTGAATAATAAAGTAAACTTCATTATTGCCATCATCATAGTAAGCAAAGACTTGGATAGGGATATACCTGAGTGTATGTTGCCATCTGGATTTTTTTTTGATTTGCCTTTACTAGAGAAGTAGGATAAAGTTGTTGTTTTTCCACGAAAAATTTTTTATCTATATAGAACTTTTAGTCTAAGATTCCATTATTCGACTGATCACACAAAAATGGGGAAATGTTTCCCCTAGTTTCCGGTAACTTGGATGATAATTACGCCTTCTATCCTCTAACGAAGTTTAATCGAATATCGTTATATATGGAGGCTATAGTATATACTTAGGCAAACCTGATAAATATTGCGAATAATTTTCTTTAAAGAAGTCAAATCAGAAGATTGGAAGTAGGTACATATGCGCTGTAGGAGAATATGAACCGATACCAATTTAGATTTAAAGTAAACTAAGCCAAATCGGTTAAAAGTTGTGGCTTTTATGTATTAACAAGTATATACGGCCGTAAGTTCGGCCAGGCCGAAGCTTATGTACCTCCACCATGGATTGCGCAGAAACTTCTTCTAAACACTGTCATCAACAGTCGAATTACTTAAGTTGCTGTAACGCTTGCCGATGGCAAGCTATCTTAAAACCTCCTAACACCGTCTTCTAAATTGTATGTAAGTCCATACGTGGTATTTTTAAATCAAAAAAGATCGATCAAATACGTACACGCAAAGAAAAAAAACCTTTGGAAAACGTGTACCGAAAACGTTTTTCTTTTGTTAGAGTTTTTTGAATTGCTTCGAAAATTTTAAACTTTTATCACCAAAAAAATTCGTTTGTTACAAAGTTTTTATTTTTCAATAAAAAAAATTTTTGAAACAACAACAGAGTCCATTATGTTTATATCAAACACTGTTCTTTTCTGATTTTTGGTCTTTAATAAAACACATTTTACAGTTCAAAATTTAATATAGTACAATGTAATGTTGAACATTTTTTCGGAATCTTCCGAACATATGTGGAATGTATGTAAAAAAAAAAAAAACTTTGGTCGAAGCAGGGATCGAACCCACGACCCTTGGCATGAGAGTCAGACGTAGCAACCACTGCTCCACGGTGCCAAACTAAATGTTTGTTTCTGTTAAATAAACTTTGTTTATTCGGTTCGTGGGCGCCGCAAGCTATGCTGTATAAATATAACTTATATGAATAATTATCTATTGATGACCATAACAGGTACATAGCTCAGTGGTTAGTGTGTTGGCTTACAAAGTGCATGGTCCGCGGTTCGATTCTCCGTCCAGGCGAAAGGTAAAAAAAATTAAAAAATTTATAAATTCGTATAATTTCTTCTACATTGTTGGTATTACAGGAAAAGGTGTTAAGAACTAAAAAACTCGTGGATGTGAGAAAGATGTGAGGAAAAATGCAATTAGCAAGAAATTTTTTTTTTTAGTTAGTCTTTATGAAATTGTTGTTACATCCTGGAAAAGAATAAATGTTTATCACAAAAAGTATATACTTTTCTTCCAAATACACTTCCTTACAGCGAAAAGCAAATAGGAAACGAACTTTGTTTGTCTAAAATTTCGTTTGGGAGGAAAGAATTATTTTTTTGCGTGTATATAAATCAGTTTGACAAAATTTTCTATAAATATAAAAATTTGACAAAATTTTCTATAGAAATAAAATTTTAACAAAATTTTCTATAGAAATAAAATTTTCAACAAATTGTTTATAGAAATAAAATTTTGACAAAATTTTCTACAGAAATAAAATTTTAACAAAATTTTCTATAGAAATAAAATTTTAACAAAATTTTCTATAGAAATAAAATTTTGACAAAATTTTCTATAGAAATAAAATTTTGACAAAATTATCTATAGAAATAAAATTTTAACAAAAATTTTCTATAGAAATAAAATTTTAAAAAAATTTTCTATAGAAATAAAATTTTGATAGATTATTTGTGGCTCGAGTGGCAACCATGATTATGAACCGATAATGACCAATTTTTGTGTGATTGGAGATCGGCTATAATATATATAACTATAGACCGATATGGACCAATTTTGGTATGGTTGTTAGTGGCCATATACTAACACCACGTTCCAAATTTGAACCGGATGGGATGAATTTTGCTCAAATCTGGAGAACGGTTTATATGGGGCCTATATATAATTATGGACCGATGTGGACCAATTTATGCATGGTTATTAGAGACCATATACCAAATTTCAGCCGGATCGGATGAAATTTTCTTCTCTTTGAGGCTCTGCAAGCCAAATCTGGGGATCGGTTTATATGGGGGCTATATATAATTATGGACCGATGTGGGCCAATTTTTGCACAGATGTTAGAGACCATATACTTACACCATGTACCAAATTTCAGCCGGATCGGATGAAATTTTCTTCTCTTTGAGGCTCCGCAAGCCAAATCTGGGGATCGGTTTATATGGGGGTTATATACAATTTTGGACCGATGTGGACCAATTTTTGCACGGTTGTTAGAGACCATAAATTAACACCATGTACCAAATTTCAGCCGGATCGGGTGAAATTTTCTTCTCTTTGAGGCTCCGCAAACCAAATCTGGGGATCGGTTTATATGGGGGCTATATATAATTATGGACTGATGTGGACCAATTTTTGCATGGTTGTTAGAGAGCATATACCAACACCATGTAATAAATTTCAGCCGGATCGGATGAAATTTGCTTCTTTTAGAGCAATCGCAAGCCAAATTTGGGGGTCCGTTTATATGGGGGCTATACGTAAAAGTGGACCGATATGGACCAATTTTTGCATGGTTGTTAGAGACCATATACCAACATCATGTACCAAATTTCAGCCGGATCGCATGGAATTTTTGCTCTTTGAGGCTCCGCAAGCCAAATGTGGGGATCGGATTATATGGGGGCTATATATAATTATAAACCGATGTGGACCAATTTTTTCATGGTTGTTAGAGAGCATATACCAACACCATGTACCAAATTTCAGCAAGATCGGTTGAAATTTGCTTCTCTTTGAGGCTTCGCAAACCAAATCTGGGGATCGGTTTATATGGGGGCTATATATAATTATGGACCGATGTGGACCAATTTTTGGATATATGTTAGAGACCATACACTTACGCCATGTACCAAATTTCAGCCGGATCGGATGAAATTTGCTTCTCTGTGAGGCTTCGCAAGCCAAATCTGGGGATCGGTTTATATGGGGGCTATATATAATTATAACCGATGTGGACCAATTGTTGCACAGATGTTAGAGACCATATACTTACACCATGTACCAAATTTCAGCCGGATCGGATGAAATATGCTTCTGTTAGAAGCTCCACAAATCTGAAGGTCCCTTTATTTGGGGGCTATACGTAAAAGTGGACCGATATGGCCCATTTGCAATACCGTCCGACCTACATCAATAACAACTACTTGTGCCAAGTTTCAAGTCGATAGCTTGTTTCGTTCGGAAGTTAGCGTGATTTCAACAGACGGACGGACGGACGGACGGACGGACATGCTCAGATCGACTCAGAATTTCACCACGACCCAGAATATATATACTTTATGGGGTCTTAGAGCAATATTTTGATGTGTTACAAACGGAATGATAAAGTTAATATACCCCCATCCTATGGTGGAGGGTATAAAAATGGGTAAATCGATATATCGAGCTATATAAACCGATTCAAACCCTATTTCTGCGCTCGAAACATCAATACGCATATCAGAGTGGATAGATGCACACCATATTTGGTCAATATGGCGACCAAAATATGAACCGATACACATCATAAGCGACTCACCAATTTGTGGACTTAATCTTAATTATATGTTAGTCCATATCGTGTCTGTGTTAGATAAGACATCTGTAGACGACCAGACCTAATCTTAAATACCCATGTATCAAAGATAAATGCAATAGATTTACAGATGAGCATGGTTTTATGGTCTTAGAATAACTCCCTGATCATGACTATATATATTTTTATGGTCAGAAATGGATATTACGATGTGTTACAAACGCAAAGGCAAGCCTGTTAGGCCCCATCGCCTTTCTATAGGTGTGGGAAAAAAAGGCAGATTAAAAATATATTAAAGCCTCTTATTTTTTGATCGGTTCGTATAGAAGTGAACCAATTTTCGCATGGTACATGTAAAGAAAAAATACTTTCTTTCGAAACAATATTTTATGTAAAAGAAATGTAAAATATTTTCTTTAAGCTATTAAATTCCAATTTATGATAAACATTGCTTTGATTATTACATATATGTTTTCAGGTATCCAAAGAAACGACACTTTTCCTCAGAACGAAATTTTCGACAAACGAAATTCCCCTGTCTTATTGAGTATTTTCGTTAGAAGCAAATAAATGATAAACGATTCAACGATTATCTCTAATCATTTTTATATGCTGTTAAAGAATTTTTAAGCGTCAAAAGAAAACTTTGCTTGTTTAAAATTTCGTTCCCCAGGAAAGAAAACTATTCTTTCAGTGTATACCAAATTTCAATCAGAGCGAATAAAAGTTGGTCCTCCAAAATGCCCAAAAGTAAAATTTGGTGGGGTGTGGGGTGTGAGACCAATATTTCGATGCGATACAAACGGAATAACAATGTTATGAGGTATACAAATTCCCCTACAATCACTAATACCTTATGAGATAACATCTGGCAATGTTGGCATGTAAAGGTAAAGATTCTACGTTTTCATCGTTCTTCAGCCAACACCTCCACCATGAATCCGAAAACACATTCAAGGTATCATTTAACTTCTATGGATGAAGTTTATTCACATAACGCTTCACAATGCCAACATAAAAATTTAGCTGCTAAAGTTTGCATAGCCATTCATCCGTGCCTTGTGCCATAGAGTATTTTTTTTTTGCTTTTTTATAAAACGGCATGGTTTCGATATGACAATGCGCAAGCGTTTACCCGGGAATTCGTGCGACGAATACCACCCGACGTGCTATGAATCGTGAGTGAGAAATGAATAAGGCCGACCGCAAACAGCTTCAAGTTGGCAAGGTGAGACCGCTAGTATGCAATGCGATCAGAGGTTTGGTTAGGTTCATACGACTGGGTGTTTTTTTTTTGCTTATTGTGTAGATTCATTCGTTCCGAGTGTTTGGTTGCATGTTAATGTTGCCAAGGATGCTGCTATGGATTCATGTGGGTCCTTGTGTGTGTGTGTGTGTTTCCATCATACACTCTGACTGGCAATGTTGATATTCGCGGTTGTGTCGATTGCTGCCATTTAAAGCCGTCTTGTGTATAATCGTGTTTGTATTATGACCCTTGAGGATGATGACAGCGACGATGATGATGATGATGATGATGGCGAGGCCGATATGTAGTGATGACGATGGCGTTGATTATGACGTTGTTTCATTGTTGTTGCTTCCTCTTCATGTTGTGCTATTTCGTTGTTGTTATTGCCATCTTTGAAAAATGATGAGGTTTATGTCGAATATGTAATAAAATTGACGCTATGTTGAGTACCTCAAAACTTTTACTATTTTTCATTGCTGGTGAAGGAGTAGGAGTATGCATTTACATACATACATATGTAGGTATGTCAATATTCATCCATTTCAGTAGGAGGCTTATAGGTTTTCTCAACTATTATGAGTTGTATATGTCGTTGTTATTGATTTTCTCTCGTTTCGTACTTACATATTTTTCGTGTTATTCGGTGTCATTATTCCGGTGTTTATTTTGCGAATATGATTATGTGAATGGAAAATTGCACGTGCATATGTGTGCATATGTAAGTCAGTAAGTTGTTATTATATACACACATAAATATCCATGGGAAACGTTTATGGCATAACGATAATTCTCTTCAAATGAAAATAGAATGGGAGAATAGGGCTCTCTAGAGGAATATTTTAATTCGGCTTCTTTGTAGAGGCAAAAAATTATGAAATTTCTAATGTCGGGCGGAACTCAGCACCATTCCGTAGACCAGTATTTATGTATAAAATAATTATATTCCCTTATATTGAAATCCGAATTAATTTCTACCAAATTTGGTATACATCTATACAATTCCCATTTTGCCCTCAAAACAACATATTTAGAAAAGCGTATTTATCAATTGGAGTGAAATAAGTACATACAGGGGGAAATATGTCTATGGGACCAATACCTGAGTTAATTAAAAAAAAAATAGCTATAGTAAAAATTACACGGACGAAAAGGACACTATATATATATATATATATATATATATATATATATATATATATATATATATATATATATATATATATATATATATATATATATATATATATATATATATATATATATATATATATATATATATATATATATATATATATATATATATATATATATATATATATATATATATATATATATATATATATATATATATATATATATATATATATATATATATATATATATATATATATATATATATATATATATATATATATATATATATATATATAGTGTCCTTTTCCTCCGTGTAATTTTTACTGTAGCTATTTTTTTTTAAATTAACTCAGGTATTTGTCCCATAGACATATTTCCCCCTGTATGTACTTATATATATATATGAAGCAAAGTGTGTTTGGGGTATATGTTACAGAAGTGCTTTTGAGGGTGTATACATCTGAATACAACTGTGAACTCTAGTAGTCATATAGGGTAAAGTGGCAGCCCGATTAAGATTCAGGCTCACTTTGACTATTCAGCCCATTGTGATACTGTAGTCATATAGGAACATATTGAATATTTGTGTAGATGGGGGATATATCTAAATATAAGTAAATAATATTTCTTTAGCAATTATAGATAAGGAAACTATGTATGACATTGTTCAAGTCAGGTGGCTTAAAATCATTCCAAAGTGCTGAAAACCTTTTACACAGCAAAAATATCTCCAAAATATTTCCAATTAAATTTTTATTTATTTATATATTTACAATCATAATGAATTATTAAAATAAACAACAGGAAATATAGGTGCTAACAACATAGGTTTACGACCTGTTCCAATTAAAATGTATGACATTGTTCAAGTCAGGTGGCTTAAAATCATTCCAAAGTGCAGAAAACCTTCTACACAGCAAAAATATCTCCAAAATATTTCCAATTAAATTTTTATTTATTTACAATCATAATGAATTATTAATATAAACAACAGGAAATATAGGTGGTAACAACATAGGTTTTCGACCTGTTCCAATTAAAAAGTTGATTGAAGTTGAAAAATTTTTCAATAAATAAATTAATTGATATTTTTTTTTTTTTCAAAATAGAAAAATTAAGTCAATGATTGAACATTTTTAAATTTTTAATTAAAAAATTAATTGATACAGTTAATTTTTAATCAAATTTGGAAGTCAGTAAAAAAAGTGATGAAAATTTTTTTTAATTCAAAATTTATTTCAAACAATCAGTTTTTTAATTAAATTAAAAGGCTAAGTCAGTTAAGAATGTACACGAAACTAGTTACGTTTTTAATTAAAAACAAGTATATACGGCCGTAAGTTCGGCCAGGCCGAAGCTTATGTACCCTCCACCATGGATTGCGTATAAACTTCTACTGAAGACTGACAATCGAATTACTCGGGTTGCGGTAACACTTGCCGATGGCAAGGTATCTTAAAACTTCCTAATACCGTCTTCTAAATTACAAGGTAGTCCATACGTAGTATATATTAAACTAAAAAATGCCGATTAAATACATTTATAATTAAGTTCAAAGTTTCTATAGAAATAAAATTTTGACAAAATAAAATTTTGACAACATTTTCTATAGAAGTAAAATTTGGAAAAAATTTCCTATAGAAATAAAATTTGGAAAAAATTTTCTATAGAAATAAAATTTTGACAAAATTTTCTACAGAAATAAAATTTTGACAAAATTTTCTATAGAAATAAAATTTTGACAAAATTTTCTATAGAAATAAAATTTTGACAAAATTTTCTATAGAAATAAAATTTTCTATAGAAATAATATTTTGACAATATTTTCCATAAAAATAAAATTTTGGTAGATTACTTTTGGCTCGAGTGGCAACCATGAATATGAACCGATATGGACCAATTTTTGTGTGATTGGGTATCGGCTATATATATCTGTAGGCCGATATGGACCAAATGTGAACGTAGCAAATTTCAACCGGATCGGATGAATTTTGCTCCTCCAAGAGGCTCCGGAGATCAAATCTGGGGAACGGTTTATATGGGGGCTATATATAATTATGGACCGATATGGACCAATTCTTGCGTGTTTGTTAGAGACCACATTCTAACACCATGTTCTAAATTTCAACCGGATCGGATGAATTTTGCTCCTCCATGAGGCTTCGGAGGACAAATCTGGGAATCGATTTATATGGGGACTATAGATAATTATGGACCGATGTGGATAATTTTTTGCATGGTCATTAGAGAACATATACCAATACCATGTACCAAATTTCAGCCGGATCGGATGAAATTTGCTTCTCTTAGAGGCTCCGCAAGCCAAATCGGGGGATCGGTTTATATGGGGGCTATACGTGAAAGTGGACCGATATGGCCCATTTGCAATACCATCCGACCTACATCAATAACAACTACTTGTGCCAAGTTTCAAGTCGATAGCTTGTTTCGTTCGGAAGTTAGCGTGATTTCAACAGACGGACGGAGGGATGGACGGACATGCTCAGATCGACTCAGAATTTCACCACGACCCAGAATATATATACTTTATGGGGTCTTAGAGCAATATTTCGATGTGTTTCAAACGGAATGACAAAGTTAAAATACCCCCATCCTATGGTGGAGGGTATAAAAATTAATTGAGTTTTGCAATCAACATAAATTTTTAATTGAATCAATTAAAGAATTAATTAAATTTTCTAATGAAATCAGTTAATTTTTTAATCCAGAATTTGTTGCGGAGCCTCTCAGTTTTACCAATAACTTTGTGAATTTTACTGTGCATAAAACACAGCAAGGACAAATAAAATAATAGAAATTTTCAAAAAATATTTGAAAAGTGTACCGATCCATTTCTCAACGGACGTAGAATTTGCGATTAAATATTGGCCAGCATAATTCAAAAAATCTTACGGTGAGATAAAAGTCGAAGAAGTTAAGAAAAGCTTTATGTTTGTAATTGTTTTTCTATTTTTTCTAAAGAACTCATGCGAACCGTCTTGCAATCTATAGGGCTTGATGATGCCGATGCTTAAAAGGATAACATCCGCCCTGTGACAAGTTCATGTAAAATTCATTGCGTTTGAGCTAATTTTGGATCTAAAAAGATGTACAAATTCCATGAAATCCGGTTGAAATTTGGTAAGTCACTATGTATTGGATGTCAGTACATGATTTCTACTAATTATGAATTACTTATTTTAGGCCCCATATAAACCGACCCCCAAATTTAACTTCTAGCGCCTATTAGAGGCACAAATTTCAACCGATCTGGTTGATATTCCGCTCTATAATTACCGTATGCAAATTTATTCATATCGGTTCGTAATTATTTATAGACTTCTGTATAAACCGATCAAGAACTGAATTGGCTTATATAGGTAAATAATCTGGTTTTTTTTTGTCTAACATAGACTCCATATTGACTAACTTACAATTCAGATGACAATGTTAAGAAGTTCTATCCATGATAGTATTCTGGGGTCAGAAGAGTATAAATCGGGAGAACAATTTATATGGGAGCGTGACTTAACCAAATTTTACACACAAACCTATACTGACAAAGGTACTACTTGTTAAAAAATTTGAAGCAAATCCTTTACCTCTGGGACCACATAAGTTCATATCGAGCGAAATATATATGAAAAATAAATCTAAACCTGAAGCGAATTCAAGGCTTTTCAATGATGGTGTGATAATGATTTTTTTAATAAATCATAAACACAACCTGGCTAAATATTCTAATTTATATAAGAAAATATTAATTGCATATATTTTTTTACTGAAGAATATTCAATCAATTAATCCTAGTTGAATAAGGTCTTCTGGGAAAAACGCTGTATTTTTGCCTAGCTAAGAGAGATTTTTGGGGGAATTCTTTAATTCAGCTTAGTTGAATAAGATTTTCTTGAGGAAAACTTTAAAATCAAAATTTTGAACCTTTATTTCTAGTATATAGCATCCATCGAAATTTGAAATCGGGTTTTCTTTAGTGTACAAAATCATATGTGAATATGAATATGCGTTGTAGATTTATCGTTATTTACATGTTGGCTGTTTTCCACTGTCCCTTTATGTCTTCATCTGTGTTCGCTTGCTCTATATATACGAGTGTGGTTGTGTTAGTGCGTGTGTATGAATGTTGAAGTATTTTGCAGGATTAAGTTGATTACATTTTATGAATGTTATGGAAGAATACAGACGTGGCCACAAAACATACTATACTCGTATATCTAGCCAGAAAGTCAAACAACCAACATTCTACTCAACCAACCATCTATCCGCCAATTCTTATCCACGTTGCACTTAAAAGCACGATTTCGTATTAAAATATTTTCGTCTCCTTTTCCAATCTCCATCATCAGCTTTAGCATCCATGGATTCAAGGATCCATGAATTTTGTGCTATATGAGGTTGTTTGGATGTTTTGCTTCCTCTTTGATTATTGTTTTATTATGTTTATTAGCATGATTCCTGTAACTTATGCCATTTTAGTATTTTGAGAGCTGGTCGTTTTTTTTACTTTTTTCGACAAAAGTTGATAAACTTGTGTACTTGAAGTGAAAAGAAATAGATACTAGCATAAGTTGTACATAGAAAAGAGATTGGTAAGAAATCATTTAATGAAAATTTATTTTACACTTATTTTGCACTGAACTAAAGTGAACTAAAGAGTATTACAAACGCTGGCATCATACCGATATCACAAAAATAAGTAAATATTTTTCGACAAATTCAAGAAGATTTATTAGACATAAATATTTTTTTTTTCACTTGTTAAAGAATATTTTGTAGTTTAAGGTGCGTACTATGTTCGTATTTTTCACCAAAACACTAAATTAAAAGTACAAAAATCTATATGAAGACTATTACATTTTTATAAAGTCTTGTGAAATAATGAATGGAAAAGATCTAAAGAATTGAATGTGAACCATTTTATAATTATAATTTAATTAATTAAAAAAGTAACCGTGAAAACAAACTGGTTTTCCGCTTGAAAACTGAACATAGTACTCAGCTTTAAAGGAAAAAAGTGGAGTTCAGAATTGCAAGGATGTCTTTAGTGACATACGAATTTCATTATGGACGCATTTGTAGGAAAATTTACAAATTTAAAGAAATAATGAACTATTTTGTGAGAAATACGAATTTAGTAAATCTTTATACTTAATTTTTGTATATTTTTTTCCTATTTTTAGTTCACTTAAATAATGCACTCAAAAAATTATTAGAGGAAAGGAAACTTTCTCCAAACATAATAAATCCACGAACTAAACTAAAGTTAAATTAGCTTTAGTGAAATAGAGAGTTCATTTTTTATGAGTGTACATTTAATATTAAATATAACTTTAGTTATTTTTTTCCTAGATTTTCAACACCACTTCCATCTCTGCAGTCATTTTATATTGGACTTGCATGGCGGACTTCAGCTTATCTTTGGCTACACGCACAGAAACAACATGTTTGGACATGGTTGCCGCATCCATTTAATGCTTATATAGAGCATGTAATTGTCGCGAAAACCATATATTTTGTCTTTGTAAAAATAATTTTCGAGCGGAGAAAAATATATGTTGGCAATAAGCATTTAAATGGTTCTCAAATGCCACAAACATATTTTATTATTTAAATGATAGAATTTGAAACAAGTATATGGTCGGAAAAATCATGTACCTGACCATTCAATTTTTTTACTTTTTTGCAAGGAAAAAAGTATTTTCATAGGTTACATGTCTAGAACCATTACATGGCCATAAAGACCATGTACATTGTTTTCGTGACCATTTATTTTTTTAATTTTCTTGCAGCGAAAAAAATTTTATAAAAACATTGAGCAGGTAAACACGATTTTCAATTTTCGCATCAGTCGTGTGTTGATTGTTTCTTGGAATGTACGGAGAATACGGAATTACTGTGTTTTGTGTTAATTTATGTTATTTATTCAGAAGTGGCACGTGGTTTTATGTGAAAGTGTAATTGAAAAAAATGTACCTGTTTTTATACCCTCCACCATAGGATAGGGGGTATATTAACTTTGTCACTCCGATTGTAACACATCGAAATATTGCTCTAAGACCCCATAAAGTATATATTCTGGGTTGTGGTGAAATTCAGAGCCGATCTAAGCATGTCCGTCAGTTGAAATCACTCTAACTTCCGAACGAAACAAGCTATAGACTTGAAACTTGGCGCAAGTAGTTGTTATTGATGTAGGGTCAGATGGTATTTCAAATGGGCCATATCGGTCCACTTGTACGTATAGCCCCCATATAAACGGATTCTCAGATTTGGTTTGCGGAGCCTCTAACAGAAGCATATTTCATCCGATCCGGCTGAAATTTGGTACATGGTGTTGGTATATGGTCTCAAACAACCATGCAAAAATTAGACCACATAGGTCCATAATTATATATAGCCCCCATAATTATATATAACCCCGATCCATAATTATATATAAACCGATCCCCAGATTTGACTTGCGGAGCCCCAAAGAGAAACAAATTTCATCCGATCTTGCTGAAATGTGGTACATGGTGTTGGTATATGGTCTCTAATAACCATGCAAAAATTGGTCCACATCGGTCCCTAATTATATATAGCCCCCATATAAACCGCTCCCAAGATTTGGCTTGCGGAGTCTCTAAGAGAAGCAAATTTCATCCAACCGGTTGAAATTTGGATCATGGTGTTAGTATATGATCTCTAACAACCGTGCCAGAATTGGTCTATATTGGTCCATAGTTATATATAGCCCCCACACCTAGAAAAAAGTGTCTTCGAAAGTAAAGTAAAAAAATGCTCATCAACTTAGTTTAGCCATTTTATTTCCATTAAGTTAAATTTTTGTTTAAAATAATAAAATTTACTTGCTTCAGTAAACAAAATCCTAAACTGAAAGCAATTAGGAATAGTTCATTAACTAGAATAAGGCATGGAATTTTACTAATACTGTTTTCTTCGCTGGGTATAAGAATTTACTACTGAACAAGAAAATTTTATTCACTGATAACAAAGCATTCGTAAAAATAAACAAAAACCGTACTAAAACCAAGTTTCCTCAAATTTAGTAAAATTTCTTATAAAATTATAATTCTGACTTCCTTAATTATAGAAAGCTTATCATACATACGAATAACACTTGACATAGAAATATTTTTTAGTTCATTCATTTTTAGTTCATTCAAAACTTAAGGAAACATACTTGTTAGAAAATAGGAAATTTTCCTATATCTCTTTTGTCTACCTGTAATCGATACCTGTCATCGGTGTAACCGATATGTTTGCGCGTGGGTTGTTTTTAGTTGGAATCGCGTTGTTATGGTATACGGAGAGATTGTTAAAAAATAATATAGTAAAATAATATAATAAAAAAAATATATATATATATAAAATATGTGTTATTTTAAATTAGTTTTGTTTTTTGAAAATTATTAAACATAAATAACAAACAATAAGTCTATCAATGTTTGTGATGGTGTACAAAGAAAGAAAACACACTCAAAAAAAAGTGAACTCTCTATTTCACTAAAGCCAATTTAACTATATTTTATTTCATGAAATTATTATATTTGGAGAAAGTTTCATTTACTCTAATAATTTTTTGCGTACGTTAGTTAAATGGACTAAAAGACGGGAAAAAATTATACACAAATGAAGTAAAAAGTTTTACTAAATTCGTACTTCTCACAAAATAGTTCATTATTTCTTTAAATTTGTTAATTTTACTACAACAGCGTCCGTCATGAACTTCGTATGTCACTAAAGACATTCTTGCAATTTTGAACTCCAATTTTTTCCTTCAAACTACAAAATTTTCTTTAAAAAGTGAAAAAAATTATTTATGTCTAATAAATTTTCTTGAATTTGTCGAAAAATATTTACTTATTTTTGTGATATCAGCGTGATGCCAGCGCTTGTAATACTGTTTAGTTAAAAATTTCTAAAACTATTCAAAATTTTCTAAAATTAATCAAAAGTTTTCTTCCTGGTGGGTTCACTGTTTTTTCAGTGCACCAACAGAATAACAACCCCTTCATTCATCAGGTAACATTCATTCGTGAAAAAATTGGTTTATGATTTTTTATATTTGTAGGCATTGAAATTGTCAAATGGGGACAAAATCGTTACGCAGCAACTTATTAAAAGTGAAATGCACAAGAAGAAGAAAAAATTGCGTTTTACAGTTGATAACATTACATGGAAATTGGAAATAGTGGAATAATAAACTAATATTTCGATGCTGTTGATTCTTAATAAATGTATTTAATATATTAATAAAACATGTCTTTTATTGAAAAAAATTGTCTATATAAATAAATAAAATTGTATTTAAAAACGAAGATAAGCAGTTCTAATTTTGATGTAAAAGGTTTACAACAAATATGTAAGATTTGTCCAAATTAATGAAAAAAGTTCAAGAAAATCATTCCATATATGAATTCAATTCAGTTATTTTTTTTTTCATTCTGTATTATAGTGGTACATAAATATAGGAAAATGTTAACTAATATATGGAATACATTCTACCTAATTTTTATGAAAATCACATCGTTCAAACAAATAAAAATGTCTTTGGCGCTATACGAAGTTCAACTTTCTTCACAATGAGTTCATTTTAACTTAAAGAAGGGGTCACTTTTTTCTGGGTGCATATAAACCGTTCTGCAGATTTGACCTCCGGTGCCTGTTGGAGGAGCAAAATTCATCCGATCCGGTTCAAATGTGGAACGTGGTGTTAGTATATGGTCTCTAACATCCATGCAAAAATTGGTCCACATCGGTTCACAATTATATATAGCCCCCATATAAACCGATCCCCAGATTTGGCTTGCGGAGCCTCTAAAAGAAGCATATTTCATCCGATCCGGTTCAAATTTGGAACATGGTGTTAGTATTGGTCCATATCGGTCTATAGTTATATATAGCCGATCTCCAATCACACAAAAATTGGTCCATATCGGTTCATAATCATGGTTGCCACTCTAGCCAAAAATAATCTACCAAAATTTTATTTCTCCAGATTTGACCTCCGGAGCCTGTTGGAGGAGCAAAATTCATCCGATCCGGTTCAAATTTGGAACGTGGTGTTAGTATATGGCCACTAACAACCGTATGAAAATTGGTCCATATCGATCTATAGTGATATATAGCCGATCTAAAAAGCATTTTCTCATATTTGGTAAAATTGATCTAAAATCAACAAATATATATGAACTAAAATAAAGTTAAATGGGTTATGGAAAATTTCGTCGTCTTTTTTCTATTGTTGGGACTAAACTGGACAAAAAATACCAGAAAGTGCAAGAGCTCACCGACGTATAAAAATTAGGCTGGAAAGAGCCAAGGAGTTGCTTCTCTTGCACGAAAGTGGTCAGTTATCGATTTTGGTTGTGTCCAATGAAAAGCCATTTTAAATTGAGCAGTTTGTAAACAAACAAAATAATTGCATATATTAGCTAAGAGTCGATATTCTAGATAATCTAGATAATAGGATCTCGTTAATAGGAAAGCTCTGTGATATTAATTTTTAATCTGATTATTTTCTGCAATTATCTAAAAGTTTTATGTTTGTCTCATGTTATATTAGCGAATAAGTAAACTTTAAAAGTGTAATAGAGAATATCCTGACGAAATATTAAATATGCAATAAAAACATCATCCTTGAAGAAGCTGGAAACACCCAGTGAAACGTTGGATGACAAAAATGCAATAAATTAATCTTTTATTCGCATTAAAATACATGACCTTAACTAAAAGCCCAAAAATAACAATAAATGTATTGAAATCAGATAAAAATGTACACCACCAGAACGCACACCATTACCGCAGATGGTAATGTGTGGGCCTCCGTAACGGTCGCTCCCCGTTCGTATTCATCGACCGTGAGGCCAAAATAAATACCGAAAATGTAGCAGCGAATCCCTGACAAAAAATTTCGTCAAAGACCATTGACATTCCTAGGACTCATCATCGCACTCAACATGCGTCCATCAAGAATGGTTTAAAAAAAAAGTGTACACAGAAAAAATTTTCCGTAGAAACTAACGCTAAATTTAACTTATTTTTATTGTAAACAAATTATTTGTTATTTGTTATTACTTTTGGCAAAATTTTCCACTGCACAATGAAATTTTCGTTTTTTTAAGTATGTCTCAAATATTTTATAAACTAAACGTGAATATAAAGTTCGATGACCGTACACATAAGTTCAATGTGAACTAAAGCAAATGAACATTTTCGTACGATTCCCAAAAATAGTAAGAATGAACTACTGTATGGTTAAAATGGTGATGATTTGCGCCAATGATTTTCTTCTTTATTTTTAATTCATTTTTCTTTTATGAGAGCATGTAATTTCGTGAACTGCAGTTAAAAAGTACAAAAGGCATTAAATTTTCCTGGTTTTAACAACGCTTTGGGGAAATCTCAAAATGTGTAGCAAAATTTAGTTCAATTTTCGTACGAGTTAGTTTATTCTTCCTATAAAACAGTTTACTTTTTTTCGGTGTACCTCGCTATATTTCTACCGCACAATGGCCACCAAAATATCCGGATTCATTGGACTTCTGCCCCTAAGGAATTTTGGAGAGAAAGATTGTCATTACAAAATTCTAAAGTGTTGATTTTCTCAACATGCGATTCATTTTCGTACTGCAAGACATTTTCGTGCTACATGTGATTTCATTGTCGTTCATTTGAAGGCCATAATTCGTGCCAAAACTGATTCTTAAATTTTATGTTATTTCCGACATTTTTAGCTTTTGAACAATAAAATTCCGCAGTCACTTTTATGTGTGATTTTTTTTTGTCGGACGTTTGAAGGTCATAATTCGAGTTACAACTGATTTTAAAATTTGAAGCTATTTCCGATGTTTTTTGCTTTTTTACAAAATTAAAAGAGTAAACAAATATATACAGCCGTAAGTTCGGCCAGGCCGAATCTTATGTACCCTCCACCATGGATAGCGTAGAAACTTCTACGAAAGACCGTCATCTTAAAACTTCTTAACATCGTTTTCTAAATTCTAACATCTAATTTGATATGGACCAATTTTTGTGTGATTGGGGATGGATTTATCTGATGGCTATATATAACTATAGACCGATATGGACCTAGTTAGGCATGGTTGTTAACGGCCATATACTAGAACAATGTACCAAATTTCAACTGACTCGGATGAAACTTGCTCCTCCAAGAGGTTCCAAAACCAAATCTCGGGATCGGTTTATATGGGGGCTATATATGATTATGGACTGATATGGACCACTTTTGGCATAGTTGTTAAATATCATATATTACCACCACGTACCAAATTTCAACCAGATCGGATGAATTTTGCTTCTCCAAAAGGCACCGGAGGTCAAATCTGGGGATCGGTTTATATGGGGGCTTTATATAATTATGGACTGATATGAACCAATTCCTGCATTGTTGTTGGATACCATATACTAACTTCAGGTACCAAATTTCAACCGAATCGTATGAATTTTGCTCTTCCAAGAGGCTCCGGAGGTCAAATCTGGGGACCGGTTTGTATAGGGCCTATATATAATTATGAAACGATTTCGACCAATTTTTGCATGGGCGTTTGAGGCCATATATTAACACCACGTACCAAATTTCAACTGAATCAGATGAATTTTGGTCTTCCAAGAGGCTCCGAAGGTCAAATCTGGTGATCGGTTTATATGGTGGCTATATATAATTATGAACCGATGTGGAACAATTTTTGCATGGTCATTAGATACCATATATTAACACCATGTACCAAATTTCAGCCGGATCGGATAAAATTTGCTTCTCTTAGAGGCTCCGCAAGCCAAATCGGGGGATCGGTTCTATGGGGGCTATGTACAATTATGGACCGATGTGAACCAATTTTTTCATGGTTGTTAGAGACCATATACTAACACCATGCACCAAATTTCAGCCGGATCGGATGAAATTTGCTTCGCTTAGAGGATTCGCAAGCTAAATTTGGAGGGTCCGTTTATATGGGGGTTATACGTAAATGTGAACCGATATGGCCCATTTGCAATACCATCCGACCTACATCAATAACAACTACTTGTGCAAAGTTTCAAGTCGATAGCTTGTTTCGTTCGGAAGTTGGCGCGATTTCAACAGACGGACGGACATGCTCAGATCTACTTAGAACGACCCAGAATATATATACTTTATGGGGTCTTAGAGCAATATTTCGATGTGTTACAAACGAAATGACAAAGTTAATATACCCCCCCCCCATCCTATGATGGAGGGTATAAAAATATATCGTTTTACTTGTTGCATTATTGTCTACTCACCCTGAGCAAGGGTGAAATTTCATGACTATTTCGTCTGTCCGGCTGACAGTCTGGCTGCCTGTTATCTGCAGTCTGTCTATTTGTTATAAACTCGCTACAGTCTTCAATGATGAAACTATCTTCCTGAAATATGGGACAGATTTGAACAAGTCAAGTACGAAGATGGGCGCTATTGGTCGAAACTCCTCCGTTGAGGAGGAGTTTGAAAATGTTTTTCAAAATAAAGTTTTGAAAAACATTGGAGTCAAGATACAAAAAGTCGATCATTTTAAAGATGATATGAAGTGAAGGTGACCTTAGTCAAACAAAATTTTCTTCCATGTACAGATACCCAGTTTTAAGATAAATCACTTAGCTATAACGACAAAATGATTTCATTGAAAATTATAAACCGATCCCCCTATTTGGCTTGCAGAGCCTCTAAGAGAAACAAATTTCATCCGATCCGGCTGAAATTTGATACATAATGTTAGTATATGGTCTCTAATGACCATGCAAAAATTGGTCCATATCGGTCCATAATTATATATAGCCCCCATATAAACCGATCACCAGATTTGACCTCCGGAGCCTCTTGGAAGACCAAAATTCATCTGATTCAGTTGAAATTTGGTAAGTGGTGTTAATATATGGCCTCAAACACCCATACACAAATTGGTCGATATCGGTCCATAATTATATATAGGCCCCATATAAACCGATCCCTAGATGTGACCCCCGGAGCACCTAGGAAGAGCAAAATGCATCCCATTCGGTTCAAATTTGGTACGTGATGTTAGTATATGGTATCCAACAACCATGCAGGAATTGGTTCCTATCAGTCCATAATTATATATAGCTCCCATATAAACCGATCGCCAGATTTGACCTCCGGTGCCTTTTGGAGAAGCAAAATTCATCCGATCTGGTTGAAATTTGGTACGTGATGGTAGTATATGATATTTAACAACCATGCCAAAAGTGGTACATATCAGTCCATAATCATTTATAGCCCCCTTATAAACCGATACCGAGATTTGGTTTTGGAGCCTCGTGGAGGAGCAAATTTCATCCGAGTGAGTTGAAATTTGTGGATGACAGTCTATCGTAGAAGTTTCTACGCTATCCATGGTGGAGGGTACATAAGATTCGGCTTGGCCGAACTTACGGCCGTATATACTTGTTAAATTTAGATTCGCTATCCATACCATTTGAATCAGGTATGGTTTGGATTGAGGTAGTATGTTTCATTGCTACGACGAGATTTTTTCAAAAGATTTTTTTTGTGATTAATGGTTATAGAATTCGGCCTGGCCGAACTTACCGAACTCTATACTTGCTTTTATTTTTTTGTATTTTTTTTAAACACCATAATTCTCGCAAAGAATTTTTTTAGGTCCACTCTATTGTCAATCGATAGATGTATGTATGTATTTTAAGTCCATAAAACTTTTACAATTCGCTTTGGCGTGAGGATGAAAGATTGGTTGCCCTGATGCTTTCGTTTGGAGTTGGAGGTACGCTTTTATGCTATATCCTTTTATTTTGCGCATTTTCTATCCACATCATCATGGCCATAAAAAGGAGTTAAATCTCTTCATATATATTGTGTTCACAATATGATCTGCAAGATAGTGACAATGTTTTTCTGGGATTGTTTTTGTTTTGTTATCCTCATTTGGTTTTCCTCTTTTTATGTCGTTTGCAAATGTCCGCAAACCAGCAAAGACCACATTGAACAAATTAGCTTAATGGATTTTAATAAAGTGTATCATTTTAATTTTGACAATAATTAAAATTATTCGGCATCATTGTCGCCGGGTAAATCTAATTTTTTAATGTTTATGACATTAATGAATACTACAGAATTCATTCCTTTATTCTTTGGCATACAGTCTAAGTGATTGACATGTACCAGATTCAGGGTGGGTTCAAAGGGTTAAAGGTCATACATAAAAACAAAAAAAGAATTTATTTCCAGGGAAACGAATATGTAAGCCAAGCGAAGTTTTGTTTTGTTGTTTCTTTCAGGCCTAACAAACTTCTTTGGGAACAAATAAGGCAATACATATCATAAAACATAATAATTTGTTTTTATCATATTTAAATCATATTTAATGATTTAATTTTCCAAGAAGAAAAAACGTCGTTGGTTTAAAATTTTGCTTCGGAGCAAAGAATTATTTTTTCTGTGTAGTGACGAATTGTGAGTATGATTATTCAATACATAATCATTTGCCTTCAATAAATTACAATTCTTAATTAGTTTTCTAATCAGATTCTTGTGAAATTAAATTAACTAAATGAATATTAAATGAATGACTTTTGTAGATTTCACAATATAAGGAACAATGAATATTTAATAATTTAGATTATAGTTTTTGTTGGAAAAATATTTAAGAAATAATTGACAAATCTTGGTCTGGCTAAATTAATATTTATACTTTGTATCACTTTGCGGATCTGGATATTATTAGTTAGTCCAATGGTTTGCAACACGCAAAATGAGACGAGATAGATGAGGTCTTTGGCAATATTGCTCAGAGCTGCCCTCTGAGTCAATTTAGCGATGCTTGTGAACACATTTATGTAATCAAAGTTTAGGTTAGTTAGCCCAAGTAACTTACATTTTGGATCATATAAAATTCAGGATACTCACACAAGATTCCTTTTTCTCCGCATCATGACAGCTCATACAGTAGTCATTATACTTCGCACCAATAGTTTTTGCAAATTCGCCTATCAGGCAGCGACCCGTTATAGCAGATATCAGGAATGATATCTGACGTCTTGAGAACACTAGCATATATAGTGTGCGGTTCAAGTTTAAATGGGGACATATTTGCTTGGTGTCGTTACAACCCTTGCAATTCTCCCAACGAACATTTGCCATCATAACAGCCTTCTCACGCAGTAAGAGCTTGAAAGTAGCCAGAGATATACCAAGAGATTCTAGTCCCCCGGGAATATGTAAGGTAGTTCCTAGCCTAGTTAACTCATCTGCTTGGCTGTTCCCCGGTATGTTCCTATGGACAGGCACCCATATTAGGTAGGGCTGCCACCTGACCTAACCTAAAGATATACTATTTTAACGAAAATGTTTGTACTAACGAAAGAAATTTTAAAGCAATTTTAATAAAATTTGTATTTAGTAAATGCTCTATTGTGTATAGTAAATGCTCTAAAATTAAGTTTGTATAATCTTTCTTTGACAAAAACAAAAAGGAAAAAAATGAGACGGTCTTCGCTAAACCAAATCAGGAAGTTGTTCTAAGCATGTTTAACATATGCACTATATATGTATCTCGTCTTCTTCGGGAGGCTTGAAACATATGAACCAATTTGTAATACCCTATTACAAATAGTGGAGCTGGGTATAAAAAAACCTATTTTATTCTGAAGTGTCAGTTGAAATTTTAACCTTTGAACTAACATTTATTTGTTCCTGAATAGCATTATTAAGACATCGCAAAAAGGTAGTAACGAGCTCAACACACAAAAAATTTTTTTTCTGATTCAATCACGAAATTAATTGATCCAATTAATTTTTTAATTGAAATGTCTTCAATCACGAAAATGATAGTATCAATCACAGTTTTAATTGGGCATAGAAAAAAATCTTGATTAAAAAATTAATTGATTTCATTACCAAATTTCAATTAATTTTTTAATTGATTCAATTAAAAATTTAATTGATGTTGATTGCAAAACTCAATTAATTTATTAATTAAAAAAAAGGTAACTATTTTCAATTACCTTTTGAATTGGCTTAGAATTTTTATTTGGATTAACAATTGATTGTTTGAAAAAAAATTTTAATTAAAAATTTAAAAAAATTTTAATCACTTTTTTAACTGACTTAGTCTTCCGAATATGATTAAAAGTTTATTGTATCAATTAACTTTTTAATTAAAAATTTTAAAATTTTCAATCAGCGACTTAATTAACTTAATGTTTCTATCTTGATTAAAAAGTTAATTGTACCAATTAATTTATTAATTGAAAAACAATTCAACTTCAATTAACTTTTTAATTGGAAATATGTTGGTGATATTTTTTTCTGTGAATAAATTAGATTTGTATTCTATTTGTAATTTCATAGAACGTAGATTTAGAGCTGGAGTGTTTCTTAAAAAATGTCTTTATTTTAATGAATACACGCAGAGAAGAAACAGGATTGTCACAATCATATTCGAAGAGCAAAACAATATGATAGGAGCTTTTTTTGCGGCGACCATGTAACATTTTCACCTGCAACCATGTTGGCTCAGTGAACATGGTTCTAAGAAAAATAAAATTGTCCTCATCTAAAATGTTATTATTTTGATACAAATAATTTTGTTTGAATCAATCGCCACGATCTAAAATGTTATGGTATTCGTCAAAAATGGTTTTCTTCCAGTTAAAAGAACATGGTCACAATCTAAAATGTTTTGATCTTTATGAAAACAACTTTTATCGTCGTCGAAAAAAGGACGCAACTTGAGAAAAGAAAACACAAAATTAATTTTATTTATTGGTTTTTAGCATCACATATTTTTACACACTCTATTTTGGTTCAATTTCAAGAATAAGAAATCATTCAATATTTACTTGTGCCCATCAAATGTATCAACGCAGACATCATGTAACTACAAATAAAAATAAATTACTCGTATACCATATATCAAAATGCAGAACAAAAACCAGGTACATTTTTATATGCTCCACCATAGGATGGGGGTATATTAACTTTGTCATTCCGTTTGCAACACATCGAAATATTGCTCTAAGACCCCATAAAGTATATATATTCTGGGTCGTGGTGAAATTCTGAGTCGATCTGAGCATGTCCGTCCGTCTGTTGAAATCACGCTAAGTTCCGAACGAAACAAGCTATCGACTTGAAACTTGGCAAAGTAGTTGTTATTGATGTAGGTCGGCTGATATTGCAAATGGGCCATATCAGTCCACTTTTACGTATAGCCCCCATATAAACGAACTCCCAAATTTGGCGTGCGGAGCCTATAAGAGAAGCAAATTTCATCCCATCCGGCTGAAATTTGGTACATGGTGTTGGTATATGTTCTCTAATGACCATGCAAAAATTGGTTGATATCGGTCCATAATTATATATAGCCCCCATATAAATCGATTCCCAGATTTGTCCTACGGAGCCTCTTGGAGGAGCAAAATTCATCCGATACGGTTGAAATTTGGAACATGGTGTTAGAATGTGGGCTCTAACAAACACACAAGAATTAGTCCATATCGGTCCATAATTATATATAGCCCCCATATAAACCGTTCCACAGATTTGATCTCCGGAGCCACTTGGAGGAACAAAATTCATCCGATCCGGTTGAAATTTGCAACGTGGTGTTAGTATAAGGCCGCTAATATCCATGCCAAAATTGGTCCATATCTGTCTATAGTTATATATAGCCGATCCCCAATCACACAAAAATTTGTCCATATCGTTTCATATTCATGGTTGCCACTCGAGCCGAAAATAATTTACCAAAATTTTATTTTTATGGAAAACATTGTCAAAATGTTATATTGATATCGGTCCATAATTATATATAGCCCCCATATAAATCGATTCCCAGATTTGTCCTCCGGAGCCTCTTGGAGGAGCAAAATTCATCCGATCCGGTTGAAATTTGAACATGGTGTTAGAATGTGGGCTCTAACAAACACACAAGAATTGGTCCATATCGGTCCATAATTACATATAGCCCCCATATAAACCGTTCCCCAGATTTGATCTCCGGAGCCGCTTGGAGGAGCAAAATTCATCCGATCCGGTTGAAATTTGCAACGTGGTGTTAGTATAAGGCCGCTAATATCCATGCCAAAATTGGTCCATATCGGTCTATAGTTATATATAGCCGATCCCCAATCACACAAAAATTGGTCCATATCGTTTCATATTCATGGTTGCCACTCGAGCCAAAAATAATTTACCAAAATTTTATTTTTATGGAAAACATTGTCAAAATGTTATTTCTATAGAAAATTTTGTCAAATTTTTATTACTTTTGAAAATTTTGTAAAAATTTTTTTTCTATAGAAAATTTTGTCAACATTTTATTTCTATAGAAAATTTTGTCAAAATTTTATTTCTATAGACAATTTTTTCCAAATTTTAATTCTATAGAAAATTTTGAAAAAATTTTATTTTGTCAAAATTTTATTTCTATAGAAACTTTAAACTTAATTATATGCGTATTTAATCGGCCTTTTTATACCCTCCATCATAGGATGGGGGTATATTAACTTTGTCATTCCGTTTGTAACACATCGAAATATTGCTCTAAGACCCCATAAAGTATATATATTCTGGGTCGTGGTGAAATTCTGAGTCGATCTAAGCATGTCCGTCCGTCCGTCCGTCCGTCCGTCTGTTGAAATCACGCTAACTTCCGAACGAAACAAGCTATCGACTTGAAACTTGGCACAAGTTGTTGTTATCAATGTAGGTCGGAGGTATTGAAAATGGGCCATTTCGGTCCACTTTTACGTATAGCCCCCATATAAAGGGACCCTCAGATTTGGCTTGTGGAGCCTCTAACCGAAGCATATTTCATCCGATCCGGCTGAAATTTGGTACATGGTGTTGGTATATGGTCTCTAACAATCATGCAAAAATCCACATCGGTCCATAATTATATATAGCCCCCATAAAAACCGATCTCCAGATTTGGCTTGCGAAGCCTCAAAGAGAAGCAAATTGCATCCGATCCGGCTGAAATTTGGTACATGGTATTGGTAGCAACCGTGCAAAAATTGGTCCACATCGGTTCATAATTATATATAGCGCACATATAAACCGATCCCTAGATTTGGGTTGCGGACCCTCTAAGAGAAGCAAATTTCATCCGATCCGGCTGAAATTTGGTACATGGTATTGGTTTATGGTCTCTAGCAACCGTTCAATTGGTCCATATCGGTCCATAATTATATATAGCCCCCATATAAAACGTTCTCCAGATTTGACCTCCGGAGCCTCTTGGAGGAGCAAAATTCATCGGATCCGGTTCACATTAGGAACGTGGTGTTAGTATATGGTCGCTAACAACCATACCAAAATTGGTCCAATCACACAAAAGTTGGTCCATATCGGTTCATAATCATGTTTGCCACTAGAGCCAAAAATAATCTACCAAAATTTTATTTCTATAGAAAATTTAGTCAAAATTTTATTTCTATAGAAAATTTTGTCAAAATTTTATTTCAAGAGAAAATTTTGTTAAAATTTTATTCGGTTCATAATAAAATTTTCATCATTGTCAAAATTTTATTTCTATAGAAAATTTTGTTTAAATTTTATTCGGTTCATAATCATGGTTGCTACTCGAGCCAAAAATAATCTACCAAGATTTTATTTCTATAGAAAATTTTGTCAAAAGTTGATTTCTATAGAAAATTTTGTTAAAATTTTATTTCTGTAGACATTTTTGTCAAAATTTTCTTTCTATAGAAAATTTTGTGAAAATTTTTATTTCTATAGAATATTTTGTGAAAATTTTATTTCTATAGAAAATTTTGTTAAAATTTTATTTCTGTAGACAATTTTGTCAAAATGTTATGTCTACTTTGTCAAACTGAATTATATACGTATTGGATCGATCTTTTTTGATTTAATATATACCACGTATGGACTTACATACAATTTAGAAGATGGTATTAGAAGGTTTTAAGATACCTTGCCATCGGCAAGCGTTAGCGCAACTTAAGTAATTCGATTGTGGATGGCAGTGTTTAGAAGAAGTTTCTACGCAATCCATGATGGAGGGTACATAAGCTTCGGCCTGGCCGAACTTACGGCCGTATATACGTGTTTGGTTTAATATATACTACGTATGGAAAACCTTGTAATTTAGACTTTAAACTTACTAATTTAGACTTAAAACTTACTACTGTATATACTTGTTTAGTTTAATATATAGCACGTATGGACTAACATACAATTTAAAAGACGGTGGTAGGAAGTTTTAAGATACCTTGCCATCGGCAAGTGTTACCACAACCCAAGTAATTCGATTGTGAATGACAGTCTTCAGTAGAAGTTTCTACGCAATCCATGGTGGAGGGTACATAAGCTTCGGCCTGGCCGAACTTACGGCCGTATATACTTGTTTCAATTACACTTTCCTTTTTTGTATTCACATAAAACCACGTGCCATTTCTGAATAAATAAATAAACATAAAACACAGTGATTCCGTATTCTCCGTCCATTCGAAGAAACAATCAACACAAGACTGACGCGCAAAATGAAAATCGTGTGTACCTGTCAATGGTTTTATAAAATTCTTTTCGCTGGAAAAAAATTAAATGGTCACGAAAACAATGTACATGGTCTTTATGGCCATATAATGGTTCTAGACATGTCTATGGTTAGGTTAGGTTAGGTGGCAGCCCGATGTATCAGGCTCACTTAGACTATTCAGTCCATTGTGATACCACATTGGTGAACTCTTATCACTGAGTGCTGCCCGTTTCCATAATAAGCTCAATGACAAGGGACCTCCTTTTTATAGCCGAGTCCGAACGGCGTTCCACATTGCAGTGAAACCACTTAGAGAAGCTTTGAAAACCCTCAGAAATGTCACCAGCATTACTGAGGTGGGATAATCCACCGCTGAAAAACTTTTTGGTGTTTGGTCGAAGCAGGAATCGAACCCACGACCTTGTGTATGCAAGGCGGGCATGCTAACCATTGCACCACGGTGGCTCCCAAAGACATGTCTATACGTAATCTATAAAAATACTTTTTTCCCTGCAAAAAAGTAAAATATTGAATGTATTGAATGTATTGAATGTCAGGTATATGATTTTCCCGACCATGTAATGGACTCAAATTCTATGATTTAAATAGTAGGACATGTTTGCGGCATCTGGGAACCATTTAAATACTTATTGCCAACATATATTTTTTCCGCTCGAAAATTATTTTTAAAAAGACACAATACATGGTTTTCGCGACATTTACATACTCTAGATAAACACTAAATGGATGCGGCAACCATGTCCAAACATGTTTTTTCTGTGAGTGTAAATACCAAAATCCCTATATTAAGGTAAAAATCCCTCGATTCATTTTAGACTGAGTGCAACGAATTCTTAAATTCAGTGAACATTTTCCATCATCTACTCTGGCTGATAGTGGCCAATAAAGAATCGTAAATCAAAGTTGTTGGATTTTTGACTGAAGAACAGAGAGTAAATGCAGCCAAAAACGGTCAAGTCATTGTTCATTGTCCATCATTCATTTTGGGCAAGAGGATAAAGTCCATTCTGCTTCAGTGATTACAAGTGCATAGCAAATCACCGTAAAGAGAACAAACCATCTTTTCCCTTGCCTTCTCTTAGTGACTGAGAATGGTTATTGGTGGCTTTTAAAGCTAGCACATTTACGTTTTCACTAATTGGCATTTATCCCTTATGCTAATCGTTCATCTTAAAAAGCTGGCCTTTTGTATCGATTTTTTTTTCTTCGTTTGAGTTTGTTAATAAATAATGTAAATGGAGGCTATTGTTATTGCTTTTACACTAACAAAATTTATGTAATATGAAACATTAAATAATCTGAGGACCTCAAAAAGTTAATCTAACCTTATAAACACAATATTTATTCACATGTTTTAAATTTCTAACAACCTTAAGGCCTTATATTATTTACAATTTAATTGCAAATGTAATTATCATTAAATAAGTAAAGAGTCTTAAGACACGCAATGTTCACCTTAGTTAGGACAAAATAAAGACATTTTAATTAAAAGTATTTTCAGAATTATACTAATGGCTAGGGAAATTCGAAATAGCCAGTGATTAAACATGTGTATAGTCAGGCATTTTTAATTTGATATCTGGTATTTTCTTTTGAATAACTCAATAATACCAATTCTTTAATATTTATGTCCAATAATTTCGCAAGCAAATCGTAATGATATAGGTATAGAATTTACATAAACTTTACCTAAAATTGTTGGACCCTCCACCATAGAATGGGGGATATATTAAATTTGTCATTCCGTTTGTAATACAATGAAAAATTTTTATTTTTTTATTTTATTTATTTATTTATGGTACACGCAACAAAAATAATTCTTTCCTCCCAAACGAAATTTTATACAAACAAAGTTCGTTTCTCATTTGCTTTTCACTGTAAGGAAGTTTATTTGGAAGAAAAGTATACTCTTTTTGTGAGTAACGTTTATTCTTTTCTAGGATGTAAAAACAATTTCATAAAGAAGAACTCAAAAAAAAAAAAAAACAATCTTTTCTGACTAATTGCATTTTCCCTCACCACCTTTCTCACTTCCACGAGGTTTATTAGTTCTTAGCACATTTTTCTGTAATACAAACAATGTAGAAGAAATTATTCGATATTATAATTTTTTTAAATTTTACCTTTCGCCTGGACGGAGAATCGAACAGCAGACCATGCAATTTGTAAGCCAACACTCTATCCACTGAGCTATGTTGCTGTTATTGTCATCAATAGACAATTATCCATATAAGTTATATTTATATAGCATAGCTTGCGGCGTCCACGAGCCGATTAAACAAACTTTATTTAACAGAAACATACGTTTAGTTGGGCACCGTGGAGCAGTAGATACGTCCGCCTTGCATACCAAGGGTCGTGGGTTCGATCCCTGCTTCGATCGAACACCAAAAAGTTTTTTTTGTTTTGTTATACCCTCCACCATAGGATGGGGGGTATATTAACTTTGTCATTTCGTTTGTAACACATCGAAATATTGCTCTAAGACCCCATAAAGTATATATATTCTGGGTCGTAGTGAAATTCTGAGTCGATCTAAGCATGTGCGTCCGTCCGTCTGTTGAAATCACGCTAACTTCCGAACAAAACAAGCTATCGACAAACTGAAACTTGGCACAAGTAGTTGTTATTGATGTAGATCGGATGGTATTGCAAATGGGCCATATCGGACCACTTTTACGTATAGCCCCCATATAAACGGACCCTCAGATTTGGCTTGCGGAGCCTCTAAAAAAAAGCATATTTCATCCGATCCGGCTGAAATTTGGTACATGTTGTTGGTATATGGTCTCTAACAACCATGCAAAAATTGGTCCACATCGGTCTATAATTATATATAGCCCCCATATAAATCGATCCCCAGATTTAGCTTGCGGAGCCTCAAAGAGAAGCAAATTTATTGGTATTGTTACCGTTTTTTTCCGTTCATTTTTTGGACTCCATACAATACTGCTGGTAACACGATTTATTCACATTTAAGTACTGAATGGTTCTAACGATAGCCACTTGTGGTATTCCAGCTATCAAACTATCACGCTTGAGTTCCATCACGAATAACTTTATTTCTGAATGCAATACATCAAAGTGAATTTGTTGGCTTGTAAACAATTTTATTGTCATCCTGTCACTGAAATAAATCTATTAGCTGCTAAACGAGCGCTGTAGAAATCATAGCAACCTGAACGTGATTGCAACACATATCAGCCACCATGTAAATCCAACCAAACTTGGGTTTTGAGTGTACTAAAGATATTATTGTTATTATGTTGGTTCTATACTTTACATATCAATCTAATACGCTATTCCCCTCAGAGAAAATATTGTTAGGTTCACAATGGTTGTTCCACTTCTATATAAACTTGAGGACTCTATTTGAGTTTTCATTCTTCCAATGGATTCCTTGTGCATAGAATTTTAGAAACGATTTTCCATCATATTCACAACACACATAAACGCCAGAGATTTATTTTCTGATTTTGTGTCCTTTCCTTGTTTCAAAACTCATTTAAAAAAGAAAATCCCCCCGAGTGTGTACGCTGTAGTTTTGTTTGAAATGTGTATGTGGAGTGAAATGGAATATGATGTGACTGTGTGTCGCATAATTTATGCCATACAAGCGAATAACAAAGAACTTTTTGTTGAATGAAAGATTTAATGCGGTTTAGAAAATATTTTAAATAATTAAAATATATTTCAACAGCATAAAATTCGGTCATGCAGAATCTTAAAAGCCTCACACTGCGTAGAGATTTGTTTGATTTCAAAGCAATGTTAATTTTGATGGAAAGGAAAATATTAATACGCAAACACGCACCCTCAAAAAAGTTTACTTGTATGGAAAGATTTTGCCCATCCTTTTCACAGAAAAAAACAATATTTTTTTACCCTCCACCATAGGATGGGGGGTATATTAACTTTGTCATTCCGTTAGTAACACATCGAAATATTGCTCTAGGACCCCATAAAGTATATATATTCTGGGTCGTGGTGAAATTCTGAGTCGATCTAAGCATGTCCGTCCGTCCGTCTGTTGAAATCACGCTAACTTCCGTACGAAACAAGCTATCGACTTGAAACTTGGCACACGTAGTTGTTATTGATGTAGGTCGGATAGTTTTGCAAATGGGCCATATTGGTCCACTTTTACGTATAGCCTCCATATAAAGGGACTCTCAGATTTGGCTTGCGGAGCCTCTAACAGAAGCATATTTCATCCGATCCGGCTGAAATTTGGTATATGGTCTCTAACAACCATGCAAAAATTTGTCCACATCGGTCCATAATTATATATAGCCCCCATATAAACCGATCCCCAGATTTGGCTTGCGGAGCCTCAAAGAAAGGCAAATTTCATCCATCTTGTTGAAGTTTGGTACATGGTGTTGGTATATGGTCTCTAACAACCCTGCAAAAATTGGTCCACATCGGTCCATAATTATATATAGCCCCCATATAAACCGATCTCCAGATTTGGCTTGCGGAGTCTCTAAGAGAAGCAAATTTCATCCAATCCGGTTGTAATTTAGAACATGGTGTTAGTATATGATCTTTAACAATCGTGCCAAAATTGATCCATATCGGTCCATAATTATATATAGCCCCCATATGAACCGTTCTCCAGATTTGACCTCCGGAGCCTCTTGGAAGAGCAAAATTCATCCGATCCGGTTCAAATGTGGAACGTGGTGTTAGTATATGGTCTCTAACATCCATGCAAGAATTGATCCATATCGGTCCATAATTATATATAGCCCCCATATAAACCGTTCTCCAGATTTGACCTCCGGAGCCTCTTGGAGAAGCAAAATTCATTCGATCCGGTTCAAATGTGGAACGTGGTGTTGGTATATGGTCTCTACCATCCATGCAAGAATTGGTCCATATCGGTCCATAATTATATATAGCCCCAATGTGGTATCACAATGGACTGAATAGTCTAAGTGAGCCTGATACATCGGGTTGCCACCTATTCTAACCTAATTAAATGTACAAATTCGAGAAAAACGTCCTGGCTTACAACACAAAAAAATAATTTTTCATCAAGACAACCAGCGCACAAGAGTGTTTTAACAATGGCTAAAATCAACGAATTAAATACGAGTTGCTTGATCACCCACCTTATTCTCCTGATTTTGTTCCCAGTGACTTTTACATGTTCCCAAATCTAAAAAAATCCTTGCTGGCAAGCGTTTTACCTCAAATGAAGATGCAAGTACAGTTGTAAACCACTATTTTGAAAACCTTGAGGAAAACTATTTTAATCAAGGGATAGAATTGCTAGAAAAGCGTTAGACTAAGTGTATTGAAGTTTCAGGAGATTATATTGAAAAATAAAAATATTTTTGAAAAACTAACTATTCTCTTTCATTGATAGGCTAAGAAGTTTCCGAACCGCCCTCGTATGGTTGTTATAGGGCATATACTAAAATCGTGTAAAAAATGTCAATGTGATCGGAAGATATTTATATTCCATTTGCAATATGATCTTACCTATATCCGAAAGAAACGAGTCGGAAGTTAGCGTGAATTGAACATAGGGACGGATACATGGTTGCCACTCGAGCCATACATAATCTATCAATATTTGGAGAGCATTTTACCAAAAAACTACCAAACAATCAAATCTTATTTTTCATAATTTCTCTATAGAATATTTGGTCAACATTTTTTATTCCTATTGAAAATTGTTTTTAGAATTGTATTTCTATAGAGAATTTTGTCAAAATTTTAGGCCTAGAGACAATTTTGTCAAAATTTTATTTCATAGGGAACTTTTGTCAAAACTTTATTTCATAGGGAAATTTTGTCAAAATTTAATTTCACAGGGAAATCAAAATTTTATGTCTATAAAAATTTTTGTCAAAATTTTATTTCTGTAGAAAATTTTGACAAAATTTTATTTCTATAGAAAATTTTGTCAAAATTTAATTTCTATAGAAAATGTTATCAACATTTTATTTCTATAGAAAATTTTGTCAAAATTGAATATCTATAGAAAATTTTGTAAAAATTTCATTTCTAAAGAAAGTTTTGTCAACATTTTATTTCTATAGAAAATTTTGTTCAAATTTTATTTCTTTAGAAAATTTTGTCAAAATTTTATTTATTAAGGTGTGATCTGAATACAGTATTTTGGATGTGAATTATAAAGGTCAGTGATATTTTACCAAGAAAAAAGCGAGTTATTCAAAATGGAATCAAAAGAACCTTGTGGTTTTTAAATAAAATTTAAAATAAAGAAATTTTGGGGTATTTTTGGAATTGAGTTTAAAGTTGTGCCTTTAGAACAACTTCCAAATTATTTTGCTGGGAAGCCATTCGGACTCATCTCTAAGAAGTAGGTCCTTTGTTAGTAAATTAAATGATGAATACTACAGCATCGTTGTGCTTATATCACACAATGGACTTCGATAGTCTATGTATTTATGCAACAACAAACAACTACTTAAACATAACCTTAAGGGCACTACACTCTTATATTTGTGAATGCTAACTAAATCACAAGAATACTTTCCAATCCAATACGTTTAAAAATCGATTTGAAGATTAAATGATGGGTGTAAATTAATGGAAGCATATAATTGTAGTGGGTATTTAATTGAGTAGATGTGTGAATATGTGTGTGTGTGTGTGTGATATGTGTCTATTGGGAACATGCTAACGTGTGAGTATATTCCCATCTATATGAACTATTATTCGTTTCTATGTATGTGTGTGAATGTATTAGTTTGATCCTTTTGTTCAATCGTTTGGTTCATGTAAACGTTTTGGCAGCTGTAACTAAGCAATGGGGCAATGCGGGTAATATGTGCCAAAGGGAGTTGATTTTGTTCATCGTTCATTTCTTTTGGCTTTCCTATGCGTTTGTTGAGTTTTCTTCTTCTTTTTCTTTTGATTTCTTTGGTATACACAAGGACCATAAATTCATGCTGATAAATCAAGCAGAAAATCAAAAGCAACATTTTTAAAGTGTTTTATTTTAACCTACTAGTTCAGACACACAAACATGCGAATCCACATACACGCACTCATACATCCAGAGATACATTAGTTTCAATAGCCTAGCAATGAATATACGAAAGCTATGAGGATGAAAACAAAGAACTCAATAAAAGCATATACCCAGAGAAGACTCCTGTGACTATGGGTTAGACCCAAAGTATGTGTATATATTTGCCAGAATTTTGTATGAACTCTCTTACATGCACACTCACACATTCAAAGAGAATCTTGGCAAAATCTCAAAGGAAACGAAAACAAAGTTTTTGTTCATGATGTTGTTTGCAAAATATACAGATGCTGTAATGAACACTTCGTGGTTAAAAAATATATTCAAAGTTAGAAGGAGAGACAAGTTGATAAGGAGAGCTGTGATAAATTCAAGAGAATAATATTCAGTGGCAGGAAACAAATCATAAAGCTCTCTCTCTCTCTCTGTATATATCTTTTACCAAAGTAGAAGTTATATAAATATGGGGAGAGAGAGAGAGAGAGAGAGACATCTTGCAATTTAAATATAAAGTTCATCTCTAAACGGTCATGTTGTGCAGAAAGCATAATTTCGATTGTCGCACAAACCAACAGACTCGTTTGTTTGATTTTAATGACGTCATTAAGAAATACTAGCGGCTGCAACAACAATAGCAGCTTCCCATTTATAGACCATTCGGTCGATGGCATTAGAGGTTAAGGTGTTTGTGTGTGCTTTTTTGTCTTGTTCCATTCCAGCCAGTGGAAGCTGCACAAAGCGAATATGAACTGTGATGGAGCAATCTCGTTAAAGAGAGCATCATCAAAAGGGTCTTCTGTAACCGAATCTAGTGCTTTGGCATACATTTAATTCTGTTAAGTTGTTTTTTGGTAGTTTGCAAGTGTTAGCCGAACTGTGTATGTTTCCTTCCATCTGTGATATTCTACATACAATTTAAAATAATAACAAAATATGCAGGCTATATATAATTTTGGACCGATAACGACCAATGCTTGCATTGTTGTTAGAGGGCATATACTAACATCGTGTACAAAATGTCCATGAGATCGGAAGAAATTTAATAACCCAATAGGTTACTGCGGTGAAATTTGGGAATCGGTTTATATGGGGTTATACCTAAATATGGTCCGTTATGGACCATTTGCAATATCATCCGACCTATATTCGAAAGATATAAGTCGATAGCTTGCTTCGGAAGTGAATTCTAAATAGGGACGGATATACAGTTGCCACTCGAGCCATAAATAATCTACCAATATTTGAGGAAATTTTTACCAAAAAAAAAACAAACAAAAAATCTTAGGTTGCAAAATTTCTCTATAGAGCATTTGCTCAAAATTTTATTCTTTTAGAATATTTTATCAAGATTGTATTTCTATAGAAAATTTTGTCAAATTTTTTTTTTGTTTCGATGGAAATTTTGTGAAGTACCTCTTAGTTGGAGAGGAATATTCAGCAAAATCTACCAAAGCATCAAGAATTCTACCAATCTACCAAACAGTAAATAAACTACCATTTTTGGTAGAATTCTTCCAATTGCAGCAACCGTGGCCGGATGTCGCTAGATTGGCTCAGAATTTCACCACGGCTTTAGTGGTATAAAAACTGAAACAAATAATTGTTTTGTCATTATTTTCCTTATTTTTATTTCCCTGTTTTTTGATTTTTTTCGGTTACCATTACAACGGCTCAACAATAAAGACTTAACCAAAAGAACTTCGTCGGAAGTTTAACCAGTTTAATTTAAAAGTCACAGATATAGGTCCCATTGTTATAGAAAATCTTTTAATGAAATTCGTGCTTGAGATGACAAGTAAAGCTTTATCTTGTAAGACTTTAAAGAATTATCATACTATATTTGTGAAGCCCCTACACCAACAGCTACGACTGTTTTTGTGCATACTGGGCCCTCAAGTCTTGGCCAAATCATAACATCCTTTGCAAGTCCATCTCAACTATAACGTAAACATTTGCTCAAATTCACATCCTGATGCTTGTAACACTCCCAAAAAACAACACATTCGGAAAAAAAAAACAAACACTTTGAGCCTACAGCTGTGTGGTGTAAGCTGAATATAAGCATAGCAAATGTATGCGTTACGATGTTATTCTCTTTTTATACCCACCACCATAGGATGGGGGGTATATTAACTTTGTCATTCCGTTTGTAACACATCGATATATTGCTCTAAGATCCCTTAAAGTATATATATTCTGGGTCGTGGTGAAATTCTGAGTCGATCTGAGCATGTCCGTCCGTCCGTCCGTCCGTCTGTTGAAATCACGCTAACTTCCGAACGAAACAAGCTATCGACTTGAAACTTGGCACAAGTAGTTGTTATTGATGTAGGTCGGATGGTATTGCAAATGGGCCATATCGGTCCACTTTTACGTATAGCCCCCATATAAACGGACCCCAAAATTTGGCTTGCGAGGCATCTAAGAGAAGCAAATTTCATCCGATCCGGCTGAAATTTGGTACATGGTGTCAGCATATGGTCTCCAACAACCACGCAAAAATTGGTCCACATCGGTCCATAATTATATATAGCCCCCATATAAACCGATCCCTCGATTTGGCTTGCGAGGCCGCTAAGAGAAGTAAATTTCATCCGATCCGGCTGAAATTTTGTACGTGATGTTAGTATATGGTCTATAACAACCATGCAAAAATTGGTCCACATAGGTTCGTAATTATATATAGCCCCAATATAAACCGATCACCAGATTTGACCTCCGGAACCTGTTGGAAGACCAAAATTCATCTGATTCAGTTGAAATTTGGTACGTGGTGTTAATATATGGCCTCAAACTCCCATGCAAAAATTGGTCGATATCGGTCCATAATTATATATAGGCCCCATATAAACCGATCCCCAGATTTGACCTCCAGAGCCCCTTGGAAGAGCAAAATTCTTGCCATTCGGTTGAAATTTGGTACGTGATGTTAGTATATGGTATCCAACAACCATGCAGGAATTGGTTCCTATCAGTCCATAATTATATATAGCTCCCATATAAGCCGATCCCCAGATTTGTTTTGCTTGAAATTTGGTACGTGATGGTAGTATATGATATTTAACAACCATGCCAAAAGTGGTCCATATTAGTCCAGAATCATACATAGCCCCATATAAACCGATCTCGAGATTTGGTTTTGGAGCCTCTTGGAGGAGCAAATTTCATCCGAGTGACTTGAAATTTGGTACATTGTGCTAGTATATGGTCGTTAATAACCATGCCTAACTAGGTCCATATCGGTCTTTAGTTATATATGGCCCTCAGATAAATCGATCCCCAATCACACAAAAATTGGTCCATATCAAGTTAGTAATTGTATATAGCCCTCATATAAGCGACCCCCATATTTCAATTCTGGCTCTCTACGTACAAAAAGTCCATATCGATTCGTAATTATTTGTAGACTTAACTATACATAACTTTTTTGTCTAATATATACCATGTATGGACTAAATCACAGTCTTTCGTAGAAGTTTCTACACAATCCATGGTGGTGGGTACATAAGATTCGGCCTGGCCGAACTTGCGGCCGTATGTACTTGTTTCCTTTCCTTTCCTTTCCTTTCCTTTCCTTTCCTTTCCTTTCCTTTCCTTTCCTTTCCTTTTGTTTTTTTTTTTTGTTTGTTTGTTTTTTTTTTTTGCCACAGAAATTGATGCTGTTGTTGTTGCTACTGCTGCTATTTTATTAAAATGTCAGTTAAGAGTGCTTGTCATTTTGACATTTGTTTTATGTATCTCCCCGAGATGTAGGAGCTCTTCGTTCATATGACCAGCAGAAATGTGTGTTGTGAGCGACATGTCAAAAATATTCCTTTATACGCTCTATCGTCCATCTAGCCATCCGTAGCCTTCTGTCTCGACATCATGTATTCGTCTGTGCATATATGGCACTTCGTTTATTTGGGCGTTGAGTTTCCTGTAAATTTTTTTCTTGCTTGTTCTTGTTATGAATATGAATGAATTCTCATAAATTGTAACTTGATATCAGTGTTGCCTTAATTTTTGCAAATCAACCAAACAAACGCAAACAGAAAATAAAATAGCTTTACACCGAAAATATTATGTTTCGTGGTAAACATTTAATATACAAGGTGGTTGATATGTAATGCAAAGTGAAGCTATATATATTTTTTCATCTTATTTTATTATTATTGTTCAAAAGTAAAAAAATGTTACAAATAATATACAAATAAAGAATCCATGTATGTAGGTTTGTTCGAATGAAATACCTTTGGTTCGAATTAAAGTCTTCCAACGGCCTCTTGATGATGTATATGGTCTGCTAATATTCGCACGGATGAAAAAGACTGTTTTTCATATGTTTGGCTATAAACATTATATGTTTGGAACACAAATTTTTAAACACAATATTTTTGAGTGCAAGCATATAATGTTCATAAACTAGAATAACATGTTTGGGACATATATGTTAATATGTTAGAACATATTATGTTTGGGACATAAAATGTTTGTAAATATAATATGCTTGGATGCAAACATATATTAATTTAGAAATAGCCTATAAACATATATGTGTTTAGTAGCTTGGAGCGCTATTTAACAGGGAGCGATATTGAATTAAGTTGGTGGTTGTTGCTTGTTATTACAAAATAAACATTTTATTTTTCCTTGGTCAATTGATCAGTTACTTCTTTGATCCTTACAAACTGTGTGGTCCGCTGTTCGAATCCCCGTCCGGCAAAAGGTAAAATTAAAATAAAAAAATCATAAAATTGAATAATTTCTTCTACAATGTTTGTATTACAGAAAAAGGCGCTAAGAACTAAAAAATCTCGTGGAAGTGAGAAAGATGTCGGGGAATATACAATTGGGCAGAAACAAAATTTTGAGCATTCAGGTCGAAAACCTATGTTGTTAGCACCTATATTACCTGTTTATTTGCATAATTCATTATGATTGTAAATACATAAATAAATAAATAAATAAAATTTTGAGCACAATATTGTTTGGGAGAATTTTTTTAAGCATATAATATTTTTGGGTGCAAAATGCTTCCAAACACACATAATAACATATTGTTTTTTGGAAGACAACATTATTGAATTTGGATGCAAAAATACAAAATTTTGGAACTTAGACTACCCAAACATATATTGTTTAGACCAATATGCTTTCAAACATATTACATATTGGTAGAGATCAAACATATAAATGTTTGGGCAATAGCCAAAAATGTATATGCTTGAAGCAAAATATGTTTGGGAGTATATGTTACAGAAGCGATTTTTTGTGAGCGTGTGGTATTTATTTTAACTCGACGCTCGATAAATACCACCGGGGAGGGACCGTTGGCCATTACAACGTCCCACACCATTACCATCGGCGGTGCTTCTGGTGGCCTATCGAAGGTGAAGATTTTCAGCTGACTTCTTTGGCAAGTAATCACGGTTCCCAAACTGATCAATCTAGAATGGCATCGCATCGGAGAAAACCAAATTAAATAACCTCCCTATTGGAAATGGATCATCCACAGAACCGATAAGAGACTAGTCCGTGGTGTGTATAGATCAGTCCTAGTTCTGGTCAAAGCATATGAAAGGAAACGTTTACTTTAACATGGGTTTGCCACTGACGGTGTAAATTTATACTTTAGGATACGTCTTGGACTCATTCCAAAGGACACGTACTGGCACAATTTAGTAGGAGCACCCCATAGACATGTGCTAATGAACCAGTCTATGACAAACTCTTAGGGATCTGTTTTTTTGGGTATCCGAATGGCTCCAGAAATGATAAACTTTGAAATATGCTCCAATAAGATTTTTATATCAAACGAGTATGGAAATCAATAAATTACGACAATTGAAAATTGCGACAAACTGGGCACCGATACCAGTCCTGTGATAGGTCTGTCGGTGGCGATTTGCTCCAATTTCCCGTAGGGCTGTTACTTTCGTACAAGCAAAGCCTCTTTGGCTCTTTCTATTCTAACTTTTTGTGCTTCGGTGAGAGAAACTGGAGCACCAATACCAGTCCTGTGATAGGTCTGTCGGTGGCAATTTGCTCCAATTTCCCGTAGGGCTGTTACTTTCGTACAAGCAAAGCCTCTTTGGCTCTTTCTATTCTAACTTTTTGTGCTTCGGTGAGCTTTTGCGCACAATAATTTTAGTCCAAGATAAATTTACGACGTGCGTTCAGTTCACGAGCAAGTTTTCTACCACACTGCCTTCACTTTTCGGATCATTATAGTGTTGTTACTGTTTTGTTCTTCCACTTTTGGGACGCGATGCAACACTGCCAGTATTACGGTAACGGGCACTGGTACGAGAAACAGAATTTTTTCACATTGAAATGCTGGAGGGCTCTATCGACAGCCACTTGTGGTTTTCCATTGAAGCAATCACACTATCGCGCTTGAATTCCATCACGAATACGAGGATTGCCTTTTATATTTCGCTGTTGGACAATCAGCCATCTGACATCTCTATCGTGAAGCTTGTCATTTTTGAGGTTATACGTACTGTTTTGACATACGAGTGCTATGTGTGTTGTTTATGTTACTGCATCTTAAAGATTCATTTCATTCAACAAATGGAATTAAATCGTGAACATATTCGTGCGATTATCTTTTTACAACTTACGACGTGGATTAACTCGAAAACAGTGCTTCGATGAACTTGAATTTTTGCGATAAAGCTTTATGAAGGGAAAATGTTTATCGATGGTATGGTGAATTCAATCGAAGTCGAAGTTCATTGGAAGACGAATTTAGTCAAGGTAGTCCGAACTCGGTTGTTGTTTCGCAAACCATTGATGCTGTGCGCCAACTGATATTGCAAGATCATGTGATCTATAGTGAGATTAGGACAACCCTAAGTATTTGTGGGGACAAGCATACATAACAGGTTGGCTGATAAGTCCCCGGTCTGACACATAGATGGGGGTATATAACTTTGTCATTCCGTTTGTAACACATCGAAATATTGCTCTAAGACCCCATAAAGTTCTGGGTCGTGGTGAAATTCTGAGTCGATCTGAGCATGTCCGTCCGTCCGTTCGTCCGTCCGTCTGTTGAAATCACGCTAACTTCCGAACGAAACAAGCTATCGACTTGAAACTTGGCACAAGTAGTTGTTATTGTTGTAGGTCGGATGGTATTGCAAATGGGCCATATCGGTCCACTTTTAAGTATAGCCCCCATAAAATTTTTAAAACATTCTCTATAGAACGCATGGACTACGTGGTATATATTACGGTATTAGGAAGTTTTAAGATACCTTGTCATCGGCAAAAGTTACCGCAACCCAAGTAATTCGATTGTGGATGACAGTCTTCAGTAGAAGTTTCTACGCAATCCATGGTGGAGGGTACATAAGCTTCGGCTTGGACGAACTTACGGCCGTATATACTTGTTTTTATATAGTACCAACCTTCAAATGATTCGTGTAAAAATTTGACGTCTGTAAGTCAATTAGTTTGTGAGATAGAACGTCTTTTGTGAAGCAATTGTGAAAAAAATGGAAAAAAAGGAATTTCGTGTTTTACTAAAATACTGTTTTCTGAAAGGAAAAAATACGGTGGAAGCAAAAACTTGGCTTGATAATGAGTTTCCGGACTCTGCCCCAGGGAAATCAATAATAATTGATTGGTATGGAAAATTCAAGCGTGGTGAAATGAGCACGGAACGCAGTGGTCGCCCGAATGAGGTGGTTACCGACGAAAACATCAAAAAATCCACAAAATGATTTTGAATGACCGTAAAATGACGTTGATCGAGATAGCAGAGGCCTTAAAGATATAAAAGGAACGTGTTGATCATATCATTCATCAATATTTGGATATGCGGAAGCTCTATGCAAAATTGGTGCCGCGCGAGCTCACATTTGACCAAAAACAACAACGTGTTGATGATTCTGAGCGATGTTTGCAGCTGTTAGCTCGTAAAGGGTGTTACGGTCAAAATTTGGTAAAGGGAAAACGCGTGTAAATCGGTGAAATCGTTTATTTAAAAAATCAAATTAAATTTCTTTTTCAAGTTCAATTAGTATAAAATTCAGGAAAAATATTCAGTTAGGCTTTCGCTTTTCCAAATCCGAATTGCCGGGCCTCACGCTTGACACCTGCCATCAGATTTAGTACAGCCACCTTGTCCACCTTCTTCGCCGCAGAAAGCCAGTTTGCCTTGAACTGCTGCTCGTCCTTAGCAGTTTTTTTGGTCTTTTTTAGGTTCCGCTTGACAATAGCCCAGTATTTCTCAATTGGGCGGAGCTCTGGCGTGTTGGGAGGGTTCTTGTCCTTGGGAACCATCTGCACATTGTTGGCGGCGTACCACTCCATGGCCTTTTTACCGTAATGGCAAGATGCCAAATCCGGCCAAAACAGTACGGAACAACCGTGTTTCTTCAGGAAAGGCAGCAGACGTTTATTCAAACACTCTTTCACGTAAATTTCTTGGTTGACAGTCCAGGAAGCTATGAAAATGCTGCTTTTCAAGCCACAGGTACAGGTGGCTTGCCAAACCAGATATTTCTTTGCGAACATTGACAGTTTTATGTGCTTGAAAATATCTGCTACCTCTCCCCTTCCTTTTGCCGTATAAAACTTCTGTCCCGGAAGCTGCTTGTAGTCGGCTTTGACGTAGTTTTCGTCGTCCATTACCACGCAGTCAAACTTCGTCAGCATCGTCGTGTACAGCCTCCGGGATCGCGCTTTGGCCGTCGTATTTTGTTTATGGAGTCACTACCTTCTTGTAAGTCGATAGTCCGGCTCGTTTTTTGGCTCGATGCACGGTTGTAGACGATACACCCAGCTTATTTGCGGTATCTCGGAGAGAGAGATTAGGGTTTCGCTTGAAACTACCGGCAACTCTCTTTGTCGTCTCAGCGGCTTCCGGTTTTCGATTACCCCTCGATCCAGACTTCCTGGCTGTTGACAAACGTTCCCCAAACACTTCAATTACATTTGTTGATTTGGCAACTTTTAGCGATTTTGCCAGCTTTGCGTGCGAGTAGCTCGGATTTTCGCGATGCGCGAGCAAAATTTTGATACGCTGCTCTTCTTGCTTGGACGGCATTTTGACAACTGAAGAGTGAATTCCAAAATCAAAATAGGAGCAACATTCTACACACACACACACCTTCAAAATGAGGGGTGTAAATGCAAAATTTAAAGAAATACGTCAAGTTTATATTGACCAAATTTTGACCGTATCACCCTTTAATACACCCGAGTTTTTCCGTCGATATGTGACAATGGATGAAACATGGCTCCATCACTACACTCCTGAGTCCAATCGACAGTCGGTTGGGTGGACAGCGACCGGTGAACCGTCTCCGAAGGAAAGACTCAAAAGTCCGCTGGCAAAGTAATGGCCTCTGTTGTTTGGGATGCGCATGGAATAATTTTTTCGATTATCTTGAGGAGGGAAAAACCATCAACAGTGACTATTATATGGCGTTATTGGAGCGTTTCAAGGTCGAAATCGCGGCAAAACGGCCCCATATGAAGAAGAAAAATGTATTGTTCCACCAAGACAATGTCTCGAACACATAACTACTACTATAACGCTGTAGCTACAACTAGAAAAAAAAAACAAAAATAAATGCTCATATAAAGTTTCAGAAAATCGAAAAAACAACCACACAATATTAAAATTCATTACAAAACAGTATTTTTATTTTTAGTGTCATGTCAACACTGCCCTTCATTCATTGAGTTGACAACTCTCTTGTATTTTTGTTTTTGCGAATTAATCCTTTTTCCAAACACTTATGATTGAGGTCTATTGTACTACAGTTTTTGTATGGGTTGTGAGATGAAACACATTTACAATTGGAAATCCATCTAAATGCCATAGAGTCATATATTCATGTGTGCTCTTCTCTGTACGTGTGTGTTTGTGGACATTTGGCATGAGTATAAGAATGGATTTCTCTTAAAGAAATGTCATTTTGTGTGAAACTAAATATTTGAATGATTTTTAATGAAGTCTGTGTTATCTGCATGAGTGTGTTCGTGTGGTCTTCATCTCTACGTGTCTACATTGGGCTAGATATCTACATGGATATTTATATCCTTTGGGAGGACATGTATCATTTCCAATCACTGAGATGATTGTAGACTTTCATATATAAGGCTCATTATTAATATGCTCCTTTATCATGCGGGATAAATTTACCAGAAGATAAAGGAACGAAAGCATCCGATTGGACGTAAACGTGGGTGAAAGGTGGATAATGGACCAAAGTCGAAACACAGATATGGCGTCTTGCCATTTAGCTGTGATGTCATTTGATTAGCAATCTTCAATTATTCATCGATTCTTTTTTTGTGAAATAATCAACGGTCCTTGTTGAAGGGGGTTTGTTAATGTTTTTTTTTTGCATCAACTGTAATCTTTTGGACTTTGCTTCACTGTTTCTGTCCTTAATTAAGAATTCATTGTGAATTGTAATTATTTGGCACCAGAATTCATTATTAATTTATGGCTACACCTTTCTACCCAAATTCATACAATATTTTTGGCGAAAAAGGTGACCACTTTGAAAAACTATTGATTTGATATAAAAGTTTATTCAACCTTCATTTTGGGACACGCAATTTACATAATATTAATTAGAAGTTTCTTTAAAAGAAATGAAATTAAAAGAATTTAACTTAAAGAAAGTTCATATTTGTTTCATAAAATTTAGGACAATAATTTTTAAAATGTGCGACCCTCTGTTAAAGTTCTAAGTCTTTGAAGTAAAGGAAAACATCTTTAATTTAAAGAAATTATCCTTAAATTTAACTAAGATGTTTGATTTTTTTAAATAGAAATAAAAACTTCAATTCATTGACTTATTTTGAAGATTTTGCTACTTCGATTTAAGTTGTTTTTTTTTTTTTAATAAGTCCTTCCTTACTTTAAAGTGTCTCTTATAGTTGGGACTATATGGCCAAAAGAAAATGAAATTTCGCTTATTTAGATAGGTATCCTAATTTTGCGTGTATAGGTAGATAACTTCACAAATGTCTTTATTTTAGTTTTGTATCGTTCCAAAATGAACTAGTTTTAATAAATGATTCACAAAATGGAACGACCTTTCCACAGCTCCTTTTCTAATTGAACATCTCATTCTACTCTAGTCATCTGTTTGGCATCACCAAAAACGAGAAGACTATCTAAGGGAAGGTTAAAGAGAAATCAACTGTGAAAAATTGTGAATTTGATAGAACGTACGATCCTCTGATGGAAGGGAACGAAAAACACCGATCCATTTGGTGAACAAACTCGACTAAATTACTAAATACGTGTCTCCCACAAAATGGATCAGACTTTCTTAATATTTGTAAATTTTAGGAAAGAAAAGACGTTTTCGCATTGGCCAATAGCCTCTAGTTGCTAGTTCCCGTATAAATAAGTTTATTATAATTTTAATTATAATAAATTAAGTAATAAATAAATAAAACATTTTTGTAAATTTTGAATTCCATTTTTCTTCAAACTACGCATTTTTTAACAAGTGAAAAAAATAATAAAAAATATTTTTAATAAATTTTCGTGATTAAATATTTATTTATTTTTGTGAAATTCTAGTGACATCTGCGTTTGTAATACAGTTTAGTTTAAATTTTGTAAACTTTACCTAAAGTTTCTAAACTTAACCAAAATTTTTCTCTTTGGTGGGTTTAGTTTCTCCAAATTGAGATCTTTCTATCAATCGAAAATCGTTTGACAGGTTGCCAAATTTTTATACCCTCCACCGTAGGATGGGGGTATATTAACTTTGTCATTCCGTTTGTAACACATCGAAATATTGCTCTAAGACCCCATAAAGTATATATATTCTGGGTCGTGGTGAAATTCTGAGTCGATTTAAGCATGTCCGTCCGTCCGTCTGTTGAAATCACGCTAACTTCCGAACGAAACAAGCTATCGACTTGAAACTTGGCACAAGTAGTTGTTATTGATGTAGGTCGGATGGTATTGTAAATGGGCCATATCGGTCCACTTTTACGTATAGCCCCCATATAAACGTACATCCAAATTTGGCTTGCGAGGCCTCCAAGAGAAGCAAACTTCATCCGATCCGGCTGAAATTTGGTTCATGGTGTCAGCATATGATCTCTAACAACCATGCAAAAATTGGGCCACAACGGTCCATAATTATATATAGCCCTCATATAAACCGATCCCCCGATTTGGCTTGCGAGGCCTCTAAGAGAAGCACATTTCATCCGATCCGGCTGAAATTTGGTACATGGCGTTAGTATATGGTCTCTAACAACCATGCAAAAATTGGTCCACATCGGTCCATAATTATATATAGCCCCCATATAAACCGATCACAAAATTTGACCTATAGAGCCTCTTGGAAGGCCAAAATTCATCTGATTCAGTTGAAATTTGGTACGTGGTGTTAATATATGGCCTAAAACTCCCATGCAAAAATTGGTCGAAAACGGTCCATAATTATATATAGGCCCCATATAAACCGATCCCCAGATTTGACCTCCAGAGCCCCTTGGAAGTGCAAAATTCTTCCCATTCGGTTGAAATTTGGTACGTGATGTTAGTATATGGTTCCAACAACCATGCAGGAATTGGTTCCTATCAGCCCATAATTATATATAGCTCCCATATAAACCGATCCCCAGATTTGACCTCCGGTGCCTTTTGGAGAAGCAAAATTCATCCGATCTGCTTGAAATTTGGTACGTGGTGATCGTATATGATATTTAACAACCATGTCAAAAGTGGTTCATATCAGTCCATAATCATATATAGCCCCATATAAACCGATCCCGAGATTTGGTTTTGGAGCCTCTTGGAGGAGCAAATTTCATCCGAGTGAGTTTAAATTTGGTGCATTGTGCTAGTATACGGTCGTTAACAACCATGCCTAACTAGGTCCATATCGGTCTATAGTTATATATATATATCCCTCACATAAATCGATTTCCAGTCACACAAAAATTGGTCCATATCAAGTTCATAATTATATATAGCCCCCATATAAGCGACCCCCATATTTCAATTCTGGCTCTCTACGTACCGTGCAAAAAGTCCATATCTATTCGTAATTATTTGTAGACTTAACTATACATAAATTTTTTGTCTCATATATAGCACGTATGGACTAACTCGCAATTTAGAAAACGATGTTAAGAAGTTTTAAGATACCACAACCCAAGTATTTCGATTGTGGATGACAGTCTTTCGTAGAAGGTTCTACGCAATCCATGGTGGAGGGTACTTAAGATTCGACCTGGCCGAACTTACGGCCTTACATACTTGTTTAGTTTAATATATACCACGTATGGCTACCTTGCAATTTAGAAGACGGTGTTAGGAAGTTTTAAGATACCTTGCCATCGGCAAGTGTTACCGCAACCCAAGTAATTGGATTGTGGAGGACAGTCTTCAGTAGTAGTTTCTACGCAATCCATGGAGGGTATATAAGATTCGGCCTGGCCGAACTTACGGCCGTATATACTTGTTTTAATGTAGATTAGTTTTCTATTAAATTTCATTGAAAAAATATTGAACTAATATGAACGATTGTGAAATCAAAATATTAGAGCAAATAATTTACACTATATCGAGGAGAAATTTCTGTACAACCAAAAATTATAATTAAAAGAAAGTTTGTAATCTTTGCTTAATCATTTTGAATCATTAAATTTAGGTCACGAACCTTTAAAAATTACATCCTTTCGTTTAAGTCGTAAGTCGTTGAAGTAAGAAAAACATATTCGATTTATATAAATAAGCCAATGTTCATAACAATTTACTGACAGTTTATCGAAGGAATTTGTATGGTTATAGTAGGTTTTTTTTACGTTACCTTTTATCAATATGGAGGATAATCTTTAAGTTAAATAATATTATATGGATCCATTTCAGCAAACGATAGGAGTGATGAAAAAATTGTAGCCACCACTACGATAAAAAGAGATAAAAAATTCGAAGGTATTACAGAAAACGAAAACGTGGTAACGGACAACGTTTGTGTGGAGAACTACTCATCAACTAAAACGAATGACCATCACTTTGTAAGACGTATATTCAAGAACCATATTAAATGGGAAGGCTCAAATCAACGAGCAAGGACACGAGTCCTGAATATAAGGAAGAAGTGATGCAACAACACTGAACTCAAAGAAGAATACGATCCTTTTATAGATGACACATCTTTCACACCACTTATCCTAAAAGATTATTGGAAAGCGATCCGCATTTCATTTTGGGGCCGCGCAGAATGTTTGAATTTCTCAAACATCATTTATCGTAAGCAAACACATGGTGCTATCTGTACTTAAAGCAAATGTGTCCATAGCAGGTAGAATTGTAGATATTGGGTGAATAGCTCAAAACATCCTTATTGATTTTCCATATGTGCATTATCTTTTGTGTATACGTTACGATAATTAGTGCTACCTAGAATTTAATGTAAGGAATTTCCAGAATATGTGTTCTCATGTTAGTTTTATGGCATGAAGAAGTGTGGTACTAGGTTAAGAAATAGTTTGTAAGATAGCAAGTAAGAAAGAAAAATTAAAAATAAAATGAGTGTATTCATCAACCTCGACCAAAGCGTGTGCATTTCTATTCAGGAATTAAAGATAAATAGATTAAAAATACATCTTGTTTTTGACATTAAGAAAAAAATATTTTCTTTAACGTATATGTTGTAATTTAGATTTATTTATCCGTGGATAGCTTTGTGAAGATATTACAATAAAAAAACAGGGGAGCCACCGTGGTGCAATGGTTAGCATTCCCGCCTTGCATACACAAGGTCGTGGGTTCGATTCCTGCTTCGATCGAACACCAAAAAGTTTTTGAGCGGTAGATTATCCCACCTCAGTAATGCTTGTGACGGTTCTGAGGGTTTCAAAGCTTCTCTAAGTGGTTTCACTGCAATGTGGAACGCCGTTCGGACTCGGCTATAAAAAGGAGGTCCCTTGTCATTGATCTTAACATGGAATCGGGCAGCACTCAGTGATAAGAGAGAAGTTCACCATTGTGGTATCACAATGGACTGAATAGTCTAAGTGAGCCTGATACATCGGGCTGCCACCTAACCTAACCTAACCTAACCTAACCTACAATAAAACAGAATGAACATGCAACATTTTTTTCAGTATATTAATACACCTAGACCTCGCTTTGCGTCGTTTCGTTGCGTCGTAGCTGAATTAGTACCAGTTTTCACTTTGCGTCGTTGGATTTTAGAATTTGCTTTGTTATCATTGTTATCTATCTCTAATCTTTGCATGGTTTGCCATAGAATTCACTTTTCGTCGTTTCAGTTTGAGTCTTGTTTTTTTGGAACGAGTCTGCGGAGCAAAGCGAGGTATAGGTGTATTATAAAGCTCACATTTACAGCTATAAAGATACTTAAAAATGTCTACATTTTAAGGAGCCGCATGATTACCTGCGAAATCTTTATATTATTTTTAAAAGCAACATTGAAGCACGATGTAATATACACTAATTTTAGGAATGAATTCAAAGCTTGGTCACCTTACATGGACAACACAAATACTCACTGATTCATTGCCTACATCCTCCATTGATAAACTGCCAAGAGCTTTATTATATTTTAGCCAGCTTCGCGTGGATTTTCGGGAAGGGGCATGAGTTGATGCGAAAAACATGGTCTCCAACACCCTTCAGTTGATTGCTAAAGTACAAAACAATGGCACCATCAAATATGTCACCATGAACTGCAAGACCAAACGGCCGAACCAACGTACGGTCGCAATGGTAAATGGCAGCGATTCAAAATGCGAGTTACGAGCCATAGTGAAGCTTCATCATCATTAGATGGGTAAGTGAGCTAGTCCATGGTAGTTTGTATGGAATGCCGTAGACATACACGGCCACATTTGCTAGTACAAACTATGCTGCTATATTCCTGATGATGACTATGATGACGAGGTAAATGACAGCCATCATTCTTCTCCATCAGCATGGATAGAGTGAGCATAAATGAATAAATGGAAATTTGTGTTAGAGTGTATGTGTGTGTGTGTGTGTGTTTGCTTACTGATGCGTATATATAGGTGTCGGATCCTATCATTACTGCACTCTGGAAGTTACTAAAGGTCGGTAGAACGAAGGGACAACATTCTCTATAGCATCAAGTCATCATCAACATTTTCACCACCTCTCAGTCAAGCAATGAATGAATGGTAGTGACGATGCTAAGAACGCCTGATGATGGTGTAGGCAAACGAGCAAATAATGTTAATGCAGTTTATGAAGGTTTTTTTTTTCTTCGTGCCAACAACAATTGTACTATTGCGGTGTAGTAGGTCTCATTATTGTATACATCGGTGGTAGTAGGATTCAGTGCAAAAGGATATTATCATCAGTATCATAATTATTGGCGGTGGTAGGTTAAAAAGGTGTTTTCTCGTCAAATTAATGAATCCTGTAATGCATATTGACAGGGGTACAGTTACATCAAATCATGGAAAACACGCCTATGGTACCAGTGTCAATGGACCAACATTTGGAACATGGTATTATAAGTATAAGAGTATACATTTGCAACAGTAAGCAGGATAGACACATGGCGTTTTCGGCAATAATAATTAGGGGCACCCCTTGGGTTGAATTAGCAATATCCGTTTGTCCGTCTGCCACACATTTTTGACTAGGTTGCAACTTTAGTCCAATCGACTTCATATTTAGCACAAGAATGTGCTAAATATGAAGTCGTTAACCGATATAGCTCCAGCTATGCACTTAGTATATGGCTCCAGAAGCCAGAATTTCCCATTGATTTCATTACAACTTTGCATACGGAGTATAATTGTCGGTGTATTTATGTTTCTTAAATTTGGTCGAAATCTGTTCAGATTTCAGAATAAAAGCCTGCCCAAATGTTAATTATTCGGTTTATTCGCTTTGTTCTTAATTTTCTATCAAAATCCTTTAAAAATGTGTTCAATTTTCAAATTCAGATTCGACTACAAGTAGAAATGACGCTATGTTTCAAATAAAAAAAGTATTTAACCTAAAGTTTTGAAACCATACCCTAGTTGTTAATGTTTTTTTTTTTGTGTTGTAGTTAAGATACAAAAATCAATAAGTTTAAAATATTCATTATTTTAACCTAAAGTTTTGAAAACCATACCCTAATTTTTAATGTTTTTTGTGTTATAGTTAAGATACAAACATCAACAAGTTTAAAATATTCATTATTATTGAGAATTTTTCAGATGTATTAAAGTTGAGAATTATTAAAGACAAGTTGAAGTCCAACAAAATGTTCGTTTATGTAAAAATACCAATTTTTAAGTCTAATCACCTAACTATAAGGTCAAAACGACTTAATTGAAAATAAGACTTTTGGACTAGGAGAAAGACATTATATCAGAGAAAAAGATTTGCCCAAATTGGCTAGCTTTGACGTAAATTATGGCCTAAAACGGCCGACAAAGCTATAATGCTCTGCACGAAGGTGGCTCTGACCCATTCTTGCGAAGAGCCAACTTGAAATGATCGACACTTTGGTATTTTTATACCCTTCACCACTACTGCGGTACAGGGTATAATAAGTTTGTGCATTTGTATGTAACGCCAAGAAATATTGGTCATAGACCCATCTTTTCGTATACCGATCGGCTTAGAATTAAATTCTGAGTCGATTTAGCGATGTCCGTCTGTCTGTCTGTCCGTCTGTCCGTCCGTCCGTCTGTCTGTATATGTAATTTTGTGCACAAAGTACAGCACGCAATTTAAGTCCGATCGTCCTCAAATTTGGCATAGGGCCGTTTCCTGGGACAGAGACAATCGCTATTGGTTTTGGAAAAAATCGGTTCAGATTTAGATATAGCTGCCATATATATTTATCCCCGATTTGGTCATAGTTAGCGTGTTTATCAACCGATTTTCTTGAAATACCGTACATCTAAATATTTTATGAGTCTCGAAATATAGCTCCCATATATATCTTTCGTCCGATTTGAACTTATATGGTCACAAAAGCCAGAGTTTTACCGTGATTTGCTTCAAATTTTGCACAAGGGGTACGTTTAATAGTATCGTTAAGTGTGTCAAATTTTGTTAAAATCGGTTCAGATTTAGATATAGCTCACATATATATCTTTCGCCCGATTTGGACGTATATGGTCCCAAAAGCCAGAGTTTTGCCCTGACTTACTTCAAATTTTGCACAAGCGGTACTTTTAACTATACTATTGTATGTGCTAAATATGGTCAAAATCGATTCAGATTTAGATATAGCTCCCATATATATCTTTCGTCCGATTTGAACTTATATGGCCTCAAAATCCAGGGTTTTGCCGTGATTTGCTTCAAATTTCGCACAAGGAGTACGTTTAGTAGTATTGGTAATTGTGCCAAAATTTGGTTAAAATCGGTTCAGATTTAGATATGGCTCCCATATATATCTTCCGTACGATTTGCACTCATATGACCAGGGGGGCCAAAGTTATACTCCCATTTACGAGAAATTTCACTTAGATAGCAGAATTATTATTCTAACTATATGTTACATGTCAAATCAAAATCAGAAATCGGTTCAGATTATATATAGCTCCCATATATACGTACACCAGAGTTGCACTGAAAAAAAGTGAACCCACCAGGAAGAAAACTTTTGGTTACTTTTAGAAAATTTTGAATATTTGTAGAAAATTGTAACTAAACAGTATTACAAACGTTGGCATCACGCCGATGTCATAAAAATAAGTAAATATTTTTCTACAAATTCAAAAATTTTTTTTAGACATAACTAAGTTTTTTCACTTGTTAAAGAAATCTTTGTAGTTTGAAAGAAAAACTTAGAGTTCAAAATTGCAAGAATGTCTTTAGTGACACACGAAGTTCACGATGGACGCATTTTTGGTAAAATTTACAAATTTAAAGAAATTCTGAACTATTTTGTGGAAGACACGAATTTAGTTAATCTTTATGCTTCATTTGAGTATATTTTTTCCTCGGTTTTAGTTAATTTAACTAACGTACACAAAAAATTATTAGAGTAAAGGAAACTTTCTCCAAACATAATAATTCCATGAAATAAAATAAAGTTAAATTGGCTTTAGTGAAATAGAGAGTTCACTTTTTTTTGAGTGTGCGGAAATATGGTAGACTGTTATATATTTTAGACCCATTTTCAATGGAAGTTTCCTCCAATTAACTGGATAGCGTTAGCCGATTTAAATTTTAATTCTAGAGATTTTGTAGAAGTAAAAATATTTTCTCCTTTATATAGCTTCCAGCAACTGTGAAGTAGTTGAGATGGTAACACAAATTTTGGCCTACATAGGGGTGAAGGGTATAATATAGTCGGCCCCGCCCGACTTTAGACTTTAATTACTTGTTTTTAGTGTCAACGTTACTCTCCAAAATTTACCAGACGTAAAAGTCCAACGGATTAATATCCGGAGATTTTGGTGGCTTCTGTGCGTTAGAAATGAAGCGAGGAAAATCTCTCTTAAGCCATGGCGTATTGGTGGAGAATCCTGTTTGTTTGTTTGTCTGCCATGGGCTTCAATACTATTTTTAAAAATTTTCCGATAATATTCGGCATTTGTTACGAATCCTCGGTCAATAAAAACGAGCGGAGGTAACCATCGCACAGTGACTTCAAATCGCAGTGGTTTCGGAAATAATTCTGCAATTTTTGACGGTATAAAGATATCAAGCTGGGGTATATTCCTATAAGTTTGCAAGTTTGTGAGTCCACGGACTGACCTATAGGCGTTGAAATTTGGTCACCTCGTGTATATAAAATTTTGTTTTAGCTGTCAAATTCGCAATTATGAACCGATTTCGATAATTTTTTCTTTGCTGGATAGAATTTGTAAAACCCAATATTATAATTTTACTCCTCATTTATTATGTTGGTATCATCTTCCGTTCAAAAGTTGCAGAATTATTTCGAAAAGTAAGCAACAGCGGTTCCAAACCACTGTGCATCGATCGTTACGGTGGCTCACACCATTACCATCGACATGCCTTGAGTTCAGATCGAAGGTGTAAATTTTCATTGACAAGTAAACCCGATCATAGTCCCCTAAATTCGGTAACTGGTCACTCTATCCGGCCTAACTTTTTTTTGTACAGCGGTGAGCTCTTTCACTTTGTGGAGCTCCAATGGCAAATATAAAGCAATCACACTATCGCGCTTAATTTGTATCACGAATAACTTTATTCTATAGAAATGTAGTCCATATCGGTTTAGATTTTAATATAGAAATTTTTATGTATATCTTCCAACAAATGTGTAAAACTTCAGATTATGTCATAAATGTTCTTCTACAGAATGGTGCAGGATGTAATATATTCGGCCCCGCACGACTGTAGACTTTCCTTATTTGTCTGTACTTATCTAATCAATGTCGCATTATATAGCTTATTTGTGGTGTTGAAATTTACCAAATTTCTCTTCATGGTTTTTATTCACCCATCACACTGTGAGACCTAACTTGATATTCCTTCAACTTCTTTCTAGCTTAAAAATTTCAACCTCTGCACTTTACATTATTAAAGAATTCTGATGTTGATTATCTATTTTTCATTGATTAAAAATAAATTAAATGAAAGGCATCGGAATTAGATTGTCCCATAAAGAGATCTGTGACATCCAGTGTATGGAATCCATTACACTGGTGCCCCCAAACACCTATAATCAAGATTTTGTGCTAAATAACTTCTGCCATCTCTTTATTCCCTCCGTAATGGCAGCTTATGCTGAGATTATTTATCTGGTAATGAGTTTTCCGTTAAGGTAAGGTGTCGTAGAGATAGACATCTTTCAACGAATCTTGATTGATTGATATTAAAATGTGATTGCATTCGTCCGTCCGTCCGTCTGTCCTTCCTTCCTTGCTTCTTTAATTTGGATATAATGAACATGGTAATGAATGTTTAATTAAAAACCACGAAAGTACATTACATCGAATGCCATTAGAAAATATGATGAGCAAAACTATCATCTAACTCACTTCTACTTTAGCCTTCTTGTGATTTTCCTTGTGGCAAATGGGGGTTGTAGATGGATTGAATAAATCACAACTTCATCTCACCTCGTTCGTATTTTGAGAAGGCGTGGTACACGTTAGCTTTAATGTATTTTTGTGGGTGGCTGGTATCAGGACAAACGATTTAGGCAAATATGCTTTGGTTAAAGTCCTTTTAGTAACAGTCGAGGTTGGTGTTTTGCGGGGAGGAGGTGAATGAAGTGAATGTCATTAACGGAAATGGAATTCCTGGTGCACTTTGACATTTGAAGCAACACTAAGTGTACCCTGAAATACGCCCAATACATTACACCGTTAGTATAAGTATACGGATATGTGTGTCGAGATGGTTGAATGCTGAGGTAGGAGTGGTAGTGAGAGTATTACTGCAGTTAACAAGAAAACAAGGAAATGGGGAAAATTCTACGTTGTTCCATTAAGGATTTCTTTATAGTCACTGTATAATTTTTTTTTTGTATACAAAGTTGCTGTTCTTGTTTGTGTTTAAACCATTGTGTTATAATCGTCCAAGATAAAGTTTCACTTGTGGTACCTTGACCTGTAATAGGCGGTGTTATAAGCCTTAAAGGCATTTGTATTGAATAATGTTTTTTTATATCTTGCACCGCCATGTGGAACAGGGTAATATAGGTGAGGGCATATCTTAGTAATACCCGGAAGGAAACGAAATGGACACATGGTGTCTTTGACAATAATGATCAGAACCATTTTCGGAGTCGATTTAACAATGTCCGTTTGTAAACACATTTTTGTTATCGTACACAAAAAAAAATATTTTTCTTATTCAATCACGAAATTAATTGATCCAATGAATTTTTTAATTGAAATGTCTTCAATCACGAAAATGATAGTATCAATCACAGTTTTAATTGGGCATAGAAAAAATCTTTGATTAAAAAATTAATTGATGTCATTAGCAATTTTCAATTAATTTTTTAATTGATTCAATTAAAAATTTAATTGATTTTGAATGCAACCCCAACTAATTTTTTATTTAAAAAGGTAACTATTTTCAACTACTTTCTGAATTGGCTTAGAGTTTTTATTTTGATTAAGAAATGTTCATCACTTTTTTTAACTGACTTAGTCTTCCGAAGTTGATTAAAAAGTTAATTCTATCAATTAATTTTTTAATTAAAAATTTTAAAATTTTCAATCATTGACTTAATTAACCTAATGTTTCTATCTTGATTAAAAAGTTAATTGTATCAATTAATTTATTAATTGAAAAAACATTCAACTTCAATTAACTTTTTAATTGGAAATATTCTGGTGATATTTTTTTCTGTGTAGTTTTAATACAATCGTCTTGAAATTTGGCGCAAGTCAATATTTTGGATCCAAATAGATCTCTATATATTTACATGGTTCAAATTAAGGTATAGCTCTCATCTTCATCCGAGTTGGACAGATTTATTTCAAATTTTGAACACAGGGCAAAATTATTATTTTTTTAAGTGGAAAAATTTGTTCAGATTTTCGGTGATTGTAAAAAAATATGTTAGTTTAGGTATTGCGGCAGTCCGATCTTTCATATTCACTTAGACTATTCAGTCCATTGTGATACCACTGTGGTGAACTTCACTCTTATCACAGAGTGCTGCCCGTTTCTATCTTTAGTTCAATGACAAAGAACCTATCTTTTATAGTCGAGTCCGAACGGCGTTCCACATTGCAGTGAATCATCTTTGAGAAGCTTTGAAACACTCAGAAATGTCACCAGCATTACTGAGAAAGAACAATCCACCGCTGAAAAACTCTTTTGGTGTATGGTCGAAATTTTGGCTTGAGTCC